>NW_020439987.1:52559-66086 GCF_000699045.2 Agrilus planipennis
TTTTTCAACATAATTTTATTGTATTATTTGTTATATGAACATTGGTATGTTTCTTAATGGACATTAAAGAGCTGGGAAGTTTCATAAATAATTGCAAACTTACCATTTCAATGTATGCATTAAATACATGTGTTAAAAGAGGCCTTTTCGAATAGTAGTACAGCGAAGCTAGATATTCAAGTCCTTCCTCTACGTGAGTGACTTCGGCGGATACTGCTTTTACCAAATTTTCAATAACTACATCAATTGACTTCAGTCGTGTACGAAATTTAGTTATATCATCGTACCAGGATGTGTCGTTTACATCAGTTATTTTATTTTCCACCTGCAATAAATTATTATCTAATTGAAGGACATTATAAAGACGATCGCCTTAAAATAATTAATTTGTCATCCATCATATTATAACTACACCTACTCATCACGAAGCTTGTCTATTTTTAAGTGGAATTAATGAGTCACATAACCTTTTAATTAAAGAATTTGATTAAGCTGTAGTAAAATGGGAAATTTAAATAGGTACATCATGTTTGAAATAAATACCAAAATTTAACGTTTTAAAAGCCTAAAGGATATACAGTCCATTTCAATTTGTTAGAATTGCGACCTTGAAGAAATCTGCATGAAGATAGAAAGAATATACACTAGGCGTGTGCAAGACAGAAATAATTAGAATAAGTTTGAACGAGCAGAGCTCTCGATGGGCGGTCTTAGGAGATCGGCTAGAACTGTACAGTACTAGACGAAAATGTTTAGCAATTTCTTAAAACAAAAATGTATATAAATTAACAATAGAAAACAAAGCAAAAGTTTTATAGGTGTGTAGAACGTTAAGTTAATTCACTTGTTATTATTTTTGGCTAAATATGCTTTTAAATAAAGCATATTCTTAAATTTTAACGAGGCAGTTTAAATAATTTTTCAAATGGTACTGTACACTTTTGTCTAGTTTTCGCTCGATGATCGGTGGAGAAATGAGCTCCGCGGACAAATGTGATTGAATTTGGAATTATGCTACGGCGCATCCTAATCAAGGGAAGGGGCATATCTCTAACTTCCTGAAACGAACAGTACGTATTTCGATATGTGCAATCGTTAGAAGCCAAATTAATCTCAATTTAAAAGTTTATTATGTAATTAAGGCCCACTTCACCACATTTAGACACTTCGAAATTACGAATTAAAATCCAATTTAAGAGTGTGGGATTTTAGGGAGATTAGGTTAGGTTAGATTAGGAAGGTTACACTAGGTACTGGATTTAATTGTAGGGTAGTACAGCAAAATGTAAAAGTTTAATATAAAACGGAGAAGAGTAATCTACAAATTGTGTATGCTTCGTTAAACAACGTAAAATAAAACTAATCACCTGAATTTCCTTTTTGTTTATAATGTTAACTTATATGTATGTCTTCAAAGTTAGGTTATGGTTTGTTTAGGTTACCCTGATTCTCTCTGATTACAAAATTAAATTGAGAAAAATTTTAATTTCGATGAAACAAATCAGTAAATATTAGAAAAGTAACTGAGAAAACGCTTTGTGGATGTACTGCCATGCTTGCAAAGCGTTGTATAGCTAAACTAATCAAGAAGTGACGAAAAATGATTTTACTCGAAACGGATCGCGATTTGCTAATTTATTTCGGCATTCGCCACAATTGGGCATCTGGGCTTAATATATAGGTACAAAAATAAAGAATACCTTATGAACTCAGATATAGTAAAACCGCTCTTACTGTGCGGGTCATACAATTTATCAATGACAAACTTGTGTGTTTGTTTTCCTTTTATTTTCATACAAGTTAGACATGAGAAAAGCAGATAGACACAATTTTCAGCAGACATAAAAAGTTTTCATTAACACATATCTTTTTTTATGGCTTTTACAATATGAGTAATGAAAAGCAATTTTTAGGTAGGTATTCTACAACATCAACCAAGAACAAATGTATCAATACATAGATACTGCCATACCGGTACGTAAAATAAAACAAATTTCCTTTCTCGAAAAAAATTTTTTTGTATAAACAAACGTTTTTTGTAGACGCCGTGTAGGTATGCATTTTTTAGGTAGGTATTCTACAACATCAACCAAGAACAAATGTATCAATACTTTATGGCTATCATACCGGTACGTAAAATAAAACAAATTTCCTTTCACGAATAAAATTTTTTTGTATAAAAAAACGTTTTTTGTAGACGGCGTGTAGGTAGGTATGCATTTTCATTTAGTTCACATTCATAGAGAAGAAGACGACATTATCCAGTTTTCAGGAGTAATAGGAATAGATAAGGAGTGATGGGTAGGTTAGGTTAGGTTAGGTTAGGTTAGGTTAGCTGAATTGACTTAAGGCATTAAGTGATCCAAACAAACCTCAGAAAAACTAGGACCTAGGCAGGCAGACCCGAGATTAGTATTGAGAATGATATCGGTTCGATAAATAAAAGCTCTTAAATGCTACGCTATACTCTTGAAATACTTATTATTAGGAAAAATGTACAAGCCAACTGAGACAAAAATATAATTAACCACATCAAATACAGATGAAGTGGTCATTTTCATGGAAATATTTAATAAATCAATCTCAAGCTTGCAGTGCCCAATCATTTTTAGATTACCTTGCCTGTCATGACAAAGGTAATGAAAAGTCAACAAACTGAAAATTCTACTAATACATAAATATTACCATGTTTTCCAATATTAGCTAATATAAATTAGCTATGTAATCAATACATAAGGCATTCTAATAATTCAAAACCGAGATGTACAGTCCTAAACATAATAATTTCAAGAATGTAAGAATTAATCTATTAACTAAAAAGTTCATGAAATCAGATAGCAGGCCATTTTTACTTCGTTATTATGCTAATTACGAACAATACAGGTGGTTTTATTCATTGACATAGGGATGTATACATAAATATTGAGCTTAGAGAAAGACGAAATCACTCTCCTCCTTCCTACACAAATTCCACCAGGAATGTAAGGCAACGAATCGTATATACATACATAGTTAAGTTGTCTGTTGAGTTATTATTCATTGTAAACAGATTAGAATTTCTTTAGTTTGCAATGACACTGTAAAATAGTTGATTATTCATCTAGTTTCTATAGATTTCTTAACTAACTATTTTGAGTTATATAAAAGCTACAAGAACGTTAATAAACCATATTTTATAAAACAATATTTCATATAAACACCTATACAAAACCTGTAAATGCAAATTGGGTACAGACCTATAAAGCATTTTAGTTTTTTAATAGATTAGGTAACACCTGTACTGACTTATATACGATAATTACATATCGATTTTACAGAATCAATATCAAACAATTTTACAAAAGCTGTCTACTGTGCACTTGCAATAGGATGTTTTTACGAGGGATGTTTCCAAAGTTCTGGGAATTTAGTCATAACTTTTATTATTTTGTTAATTTTCATCAATATTGTAAAGTAGTTTTTCAACATAATCTCCATTTAACTGAATACATTTATCCCAACGATAAATTAATTTTTTTAAGCCGTCCTCAAAAAACTTTATCGGTGTCTCCTCAATCCATCTATTTATGGCACGTTTTACGTAGCCCGTATGGGTTTTTCAAATCTGGAAACAGGTGGTAATCACGATCCGAGGAGTAAGATGGGTACAGAAGCAATTCCCATCGTAAATCGTTCAAAACATCCTTCGTTTTTCTTGCGGTGTATGGTCTTGCAGTACGCTGTTGCAATAACGGATGTTTATGCAACTTTCCAGGTCGTTTTTTGACAAACGCCTGTCGCAGTGGCCAGATATTAAATTCGAGTAACATTCTTCGTTAACTGTAGTATCTTTCGCCAGATAATCCATAAAAATAATCCCTTCGCAATCCCAGAATACACTAAGTATTACCCTTCCAACAGATGGAACTGCACGCGCCTTCAGTGGAGGCCTTCTTCAGGTTTGCATCATTGTTGGGATTGACTTTTGGTCTCAGGATTGAAATAAAGAATCCACGTTTCGTCAGTGGTTATTATTTGTTGCTAAAATTCCAAAATGCATCACCGTAACGGGCTAATAGCTCTCGAAGTTGACGACAAATGTCAGACATATTGAGTGTCTGTTCTAGTCCCAACAGCCTTGCCACTCAACGCGCCGAAACCTTACTAACGCCCAAACAATCATGCAAGATGTCATGAACTCGTAGTGTACCTTTCCCTAGAATCACACTAATTTGACGAATAGTCATTCGCCTGTCCTCTTTCAGTGTTTCAGTAGGTCTTCGACAGCAGTAATGTTTCTTTCATTTACCGACGTACTTGGGCACTCACTGCGTAGATCGTCTCCTACTGATGTTCTACCGGTTTTAAAACGATCGATCCACCGACAAACAGTACTTTTGTATTCTTCAGACTCACCAAATACTCCTTGCGGACGCTGAATTCTTATGTTTCCACACCTTCTTTCCACAAAAAGAAAATTATTGTTCTTTGAGATTTTACTACGTCTTCCATGGTTACAAAAACAGTGATATGGAAACGCGTTCATATCAGTCGAACATCTAAATCATAAACTTGTCAAGACTTGTTTGGTACCAATAACATTTCCTGTAAGTTCTGCATAATTTAATTATAGCACAATTCCCAGAACTTCGGAAACATCCCTCGTATAAGGACAGCTTTAATATCCAACACAAAACATTTTCATGTCATATCAACATCAATAAAGTTGCTTTTCCTTTTTTGAACTG
The DNA here is from genome assembly GCF_000699045.2 of Agrilus planipennis. Classification (NCBI taxonomy): domain Eukaryota; kingdom Metazoa; phylum Arthropoda; class Insecta; order Coleoptera; family Buprestidae; genus Agrilus; species Agrilus planipennis. The sequence goes on from NW_020439987.1 coordinate 57,287, forward strand.
TCAATGAGAAGTAATTATTTTTATAAAAAGGTATTTTTGATGTCTACTTTTATTGTGAACTATTGGGTAACAGTAGTAACCAACTAAAACACGATTTTTCCCTTTTCCGTCAATATGAGATCGATTTTTACTGAGGATAAATATTTATTGTGAAATAAATAATGAAAATAAAGTAATATTTTCACGCGCCCCGTAGTTTATGGATATTTGACCTAATACCTAAAAGTTGAATTAAAACAAATGTTCAATTTTATTTTTGCTTATTAAAACATATATATTAGTTCGTCATGTTCAACAAAAGTTTTTCCTATCACAATGTTTACTCTAGAATGATGATTTTCAGTCGTTTTGGGTGTTTTGGTATTGAGTATTAAAATTGTTGTTAATCGAAAGCCAAGCAGTACGCATTTCATTAAAAATGTGAAATATTAAAATAGAAAATTATATTTCAAAATAAGTTAATGTGTATCAATCAAAATTTTCTTTCAAAAATATCGTATGTCGTCCCATTCTTTCCTGCGTATCCACCAGTCGGTTCAGTTGTTTTGATTTTTTACAATTAAAAAAAAATTTCTTTTCAATTTATATTTAATACTTTTTGCACATACATAACAATATAACACTCAGGCCACAGTAAGTAATACCTATTGAAACTATCACATTTGAATCATAAACGTTTCATAAGCATCCTTTTAGAAATAAAATTGCATTTATTTCAATTATTTAGTTATATAAAGGTGTTACATAAGCTTAATTGAATATGAATCTTTTCGGCTTCCACGTAACTTACGTTACTTTGCAGTTTTCTTATTTGAAGTAACATTATTCTATTAAAAACGTTAACGAAACTGTTTTCTAATTCTTTTATGTGACGCTATAAAACTGCTATAAGAACCTTGGAGAGTATAAATAAGTATCAGTAGACACTTTTATAAATCGACTGAATTATACTAGCTAAATTGTTATATACAAGTTATAAACGTTTATGAAATGGTCCGAAATTTATCGTAAAAGATATTTTATAATTTTGTTTCAAGAATGTTCTTAAAAGTGTTTTAAATGGTGGTATAGCTCTGAACTTAACTTTTAAAAACTAAATTTGTAATTTTGCAACAGCAATAAAGTCCTAATAATATTAAATAGCTCAGTTGTTCAAAAGCAATAAAGTCAAACTGTTAGTTGGGTCAAATCATCATGATTAATAAGTTACCTCAACTAAATCAGTGAAAGCCTCCTGAAACATTAGTTCAATTCTAGTACACCATCCGGCAAATTCATCTCCTTTAGATCCACCAAACATTCTTTCTTCGATCACCTTAATTTCGTGGTACCTGCCTATATCTTTCATTGCTAAACAAACTTCGATCATATCTTTACACCGCTGAATAAATGTATCCACTTGATTAAATATATGTCCTCTGTTTAACTTCCATGGTTCTGAACTCAGATGTGAATGTATTGTAGAGACCTTCAAAATTTCAAATAAGTATTATTATTAATTTACTTCATCCATGTATGTAAATAAAATATAAATCTAATGCAACATAGTATTCAAACTACAAGCTAGGTAATTTGGTAATTTTATCATCAGGATTTACAATTTGGTAGGTTGGAGAAGATACTATGTGGACGAAAAACTTATCGAAACAAGAAAACTACAATAATATGTATGGAATATTTGCTTTAACAACGGCAGTAATCAGTTAAGGTCGTAGAATGTTCAGATGGAGTAGTCATGCGTGATCCGCAATTCTAACTAAGAAACTAAAAACAACTTTTAGTTATTAATCGTTTATTAACTGAAAAACTAGGGGCTACCATAGACAAAAATTTTCAGTCTCTCTCCGGTCTTTCAGAGTCTTTCAGAGTGTTTCAGCGTCTCTCACAGTCTTTCACAGTTTCTCAGTTATTGCTTAGGTGTTTTTATGGATTTCTCACAGTCTCTGTATGAGAGACTCGAACGATAAAATTGTTAATTCAGAGATTCGAGTCTCTCACAGAGAGTCTGTGAGAGATCCATAAAAACACCTAGGCAATAACTGAGAGACTGTGAATGACTGTGAGAGACGCTCTCAGAAACGCTGAAAGACTCTGAAAGACTGGAGAGAGACTGAAAATTTTTGTCTATGGTAGCCCTTAGTTTTTCAGTTAATAAACGNCTAAGTATTGTTGAGGAAATTCATTTTCATCCCAATTTAAAAATTCATCCACAAGACTAACTAAACGGTAGATAGGTGCCTACACACTTTGTCTAAAAAGGATACTGTCCGGCCATGATTCTTGTTTCAGAAATATTGGTAAATAAAATAGCTCAATATGCCTAAGGATAGAACCTTCCACTTTATAATCTACGGTGCCAAAGTGAATCTTATCGTGAAATGTGTCAACCTGAAATATTTCTCCAGGATCTCTATAAAAGAACATTAAATCGTCGAAGATACACTCCGGGTAATTCAAAGAGCAAAGCAGATTATGTTCGTCGAAGCAGACGGTCAGTGTCATGTTAGATACGTAATAAAAGAAGTTTTTAATCACTTCTTTATTTGCTTCTGTCCAATCATCATCACGCAAATCGTATAACGTTGTCATTTTCATAATAAACGACACTAGTTTATCAATTTCTTCCGGTGAGTATTCCACCTGTTTTTCTTTCTCTTCATCATCTGGTATTATGATCCTTACAGTCTTTTCTAAAATATCAAGGAGGTTTACGCTAAATGCGTATGTTGCAAAAACTAAATAAGTACGAATTAATAATTCATAAACGATTTTTCAATAGTGAATATTAATATTTTATAATCCTAAAAATTGTCATTACATTATCATAAATAGCGTATAGGTTAGTTCATCTTCTACTTTAAACATCGGTGTTATTTCTTCTGAATTTGTTTACTGTATACTGAAAACTGACTTTGGAAATTAATAAGAAACTATCTAATTTATTGTTTAATACTTTATATAAATGAAATAACTCCCGATATTCTCTGGTTAGCTCTAAACTATAAATGTTAAGTCTTTTGGATATTTATATTCAACAAAACGAAAAAATTGATGTTGAACTCCTAAATCTTTACATTGACGTTGGGCCAAAGAATTCAATACAACAGATGCGTACATTAGTTTACATATAATAATAACATTGCTTTTCCTTAATAAATTTTAACTAGTCACTCTTAAACCAGGAACCTCCCAATAATTCACAACGTAGTTGATCAATTTCAGTAAATAAGAGAGTTCCGTAAAGTCAATGCGTGCGTCGTTAATTTCCATTGATATACAATGTCATATTCTTGAAAATTTGCGATACATCTACGTTTTACCGTTAATTGTCCTCAAGCTGGTAAACAAGCTCGTTGTTTGGATCTGTGAAACTTCACAGCATACCTTATCAATTGCAAATTCAATCGCCTTTCGATTGTGTTTGGGATACATTCATCGTCATAAGGTCGTCAGTCCTGAGACTAGTTGGACACTCACCTCCACTCTTTCCTATCCTGAGCTAAATCATCGCATTTCCCTAAAACTAGAACAACCCATATCCTTAACTATTTGCGAACAGTAATCTAATCTAGGTCTACCTCTACCCCTTCTAACTTCCATTTCTGCCTTTAATATGTCTCTGACTAGATCTTTATGCCTGAGAAGATGTCCTACTAACCTATCTCGCCTATTTCTTATTGACTTCCATAGAGTCCTCTGTTCTCTTACTCTTTCTAATACCTCTTAATTTCTAACCTTCTCTATCCACGGTATCCTCATCATTCGCATGTAACAACACATTTCGAACGCTTCTAACCTTTTCTTTTCCGCCGCGCCCACNCGCAAGAAGCGGAAGCACAGCACAGAATAGGAGCAGCTGCAGCAAGCCCAGTCAGCCGTGTAGCGACAGCAGCAGAGGTCGATCAAGGTGCATCGGCACAGACGGCCTCGGCTCAGCATCAGACCAACGGGATAACCGCCGACCGGGCCAAGTATCTCGCCGTCGTCACTGCCCTGGAGGATCTAGCAGTCACCGTATGCTCATAAACCCAGCAGCGGAGAATCAATACAAGCACCTAAAAGACCTTAGTCGAGACTGCTCCGACGTCCAGCTGTGAAAGCTATTCGGTTGGCCGACTTAAAGCCGTCCCAGCTCCTCCACCAGATGAAGAGCTTAGCCAAGAACAAGGTCTCGGATGAGATCATAAGCATCAAGTGGTTCGTTCTTCTTCACCTACAGATAACCTCCGTGCTCTGGGTCATGAGAGCGACCGCCCTCAGATAAACTTTAGGAGTCATTGCCCCAGGTCAACTTAGGTCGGCGCCTCGTCCAGAGGTCGGTTGCAGCCGCCGGGAGCAGTCAAGCACAAGACATAGCCAGGATTAAGGATCTGCTCAAACAGCTGGTCCCAAATAACCACCGCAGCCGAAGCATAGGACAGCGCAGCCGACCAACAACACCAGCAAACTATCCGGATTGGCACTGGTATCATCAAAAGTTCGGTGTGGACACGGAGATGCCGCAAACCATGTACTTTCTCCTTGGGTTCGGAAAATCAGTACAGCCCCCCTCTCAGCGCCAGCCATTGACGCTCACGGCTGTTAATGCCTCGCCGATTGCCACGTCCGACAGATATACCTTGTCGCTCAATCTCAGCTTTCGACGAGTCGGAACATGGAGCTTCAACGCCGCACATACCCAGATCGTCATTATCGGTGGCGATTTCTTGGTTCACTTCAAATGTCTCGCCGACGTCTTGGGTAAGCAACTGATCGACCCGACAACTAACCATTCCTCGCTCGAATCTCTAGCGCCTGCAGTCATCCACAGCGTGTCAATGGTTATAGCACCAGCTACCTGAGTCGTCGCCACGCGTATCTCCCTGCAGAGGAGACCTCTATTCTCTGAAGGCCACCACGGTGGCACTTCTGAACCTGACTTAAGCCTCTGCTCGACTACCCTCGCTTTGCCCTGCACCCGCTGATCATTGACGGCCACCGCATACAATACGACATTTCTGCAGAGAACGTGAGGCCGTACTTACCCGAGAAGCTCCCCAAGACCGCCTTCGAAGTTTTACATAACCTCTTGCATCCTAGTGTGAGAGCAACGGTAGACTTCGTCGCCAAGAAATTCACACGGCCCAAGAAGCGCAGCGACCCTTTAGGCCAAAAATCCGAACTCCTAGGTTCATAGGCACAATCGCACAGCTCTGGGCAACTTCGACACGCCGGACAGTCGTTTCGACCACATCCACGTAGACTTGGTGAAACTTCCACTTTCCAGTACTGCATGACTACCATAGACAGGTTCAGCAGATGGCCCGCCAACGTTCCCATACCTGCAGATTTAGACCGTCGCCAGAGCTTTATACAACAACTGGATCACCTGTTTCGGAACGCCTCTCACATTGGACCAGGGGTATAGTTTGAGGCAGCCTCTTCACAGAGCCAAGATGATCGGCGCTCAAAGTGCTCGGTGTATTCTTCGGTGCAGAGCCACTCGTTCGCCAACCCACCCTCCTTTCCCTATGGTCTACGCCGACTCACCCAGGCCCTCAAGCCGATCTGAGAGATTTCGCACATCTTCCGATGCATCGATGCTGTCCAGAACCCTGTCGACCCTCCTTACATGGGGCCGTACAAGGTGATCCTGCGGAAAGACGATCACAACTATACAATCAAGGTCAAGGGACATTCATGCATTTTCTCTACGGACACGCTGAAGCCTACCGACGTGCCGACCACCAGAATCAGCCTCGGTCTTCTCCGTGTATGATAAGGCTCCGCGACCAGAGTCCTCTAATTCACCATCAACTGTACTGCCGATGCCTCCTTCCGCCTCGCCGCCCACCTAGCTCACACCCGGACCATCAACTCAACTCGACAAGGGCAAGAAACGAGTTTGGTTGTGTCCGCTTCAGGAGTCCCTGTGTCACCAGTCGCTGGCCGAAGCCGAAATCAAACTTCGCATCACAAAAAACAACTCGCCATCTCTCTCCAACAAGTTCTCTGCAATGCCGATCTTTTATAAGCGAGCGACGACTCGATCCGACTAAACAAGTTACTGAATTTTATTTGCAACAATAAATGTGTTTGGTAACCGCTGACTTCTTATTCAATAACCTGGCACGCTACCTCCGTCATCCTTAGACATTGGTTCACCCGCGACAATTCCCAAAGATACGCCAAATTCGAAGTCTGCAGAAACGTATTTTGTCAGTTATTAATGTATATTTAGTGGATGTGCCATGACTTATGGCTATAGTGAATAAAAATTGAAATTGCTAAGTTAGAATCTAAGAAATATGTGAAAATGTACAGTAAGCGAGTCTTTTAAAACATATGACCTCCTATTGTACCTGCTGGAGGGTGGATGTAACTAATAAGCATTCATTGCACTAGTCAAATTTATGTTAGAATAAATATCATTCACGTTATATAGTCCTGTGTTCATTCCTACAGTTCTTCGAATAATTTACGATTTCTCTTTTTTCTTTGATGCCAGCAAAATCTATATCAATGTAAATATTTTTTGCTAGGTATTATTTTATAAGTATGGCATCGCAAAAAAGGCAGCAGTGAGAGGAGACAAATATGTGATAAGTAATAAATACGATGAAAAATCGCGATATGGGATTCAAGCTTGTAGCAATCAACGTTTCAAAGACTACTCTTCCGAAGCCAATTAATAGTCCACAAGGAAGCTGTAAAGGCGACTTAGGAGTAAAACAGTAAAAAGAGAAGTAGTTCGATATAGAGAAACTCGTTTTTTTTTTTATTTTAGAAATAAACAATTACTTATATTGGATTTGAACTGGCTGAATGAAACAAAATTAAATACAGTTTTAACTGAAAAACAAAAATGCCGAAATGGAAGTAGGTAAGAGGCTTCCTACATCGCAATCCAAGGGTGTCATTACAATGGCCAGAAAATATTTCATTCTCATTAACGACAATATCATGTGTGTAATGAATGCTAAGAATACTTTCCTTAGATAGAGGATGAAAATGTCTTATGAGCAATGCACATATTAATGGTATATCATCTTCTGAAATGGAAGGTTGAATAACAACAGAAATCTTTTTATTTTTCTTTTAGTGGTTAAAGAAGGTCGTGGGATGTTAGTTGGCTTCTCAAGAAAATAAAGTATTATTACTTCTATATGGCCACAGAAGTCATAAGAGTTTCCAGTTTATAAAATTTGTTAAGGAAGATGGTGTAATACCATCCAGGAAAAGCAATTTAGACCAGCATCCTTATTCAAAAAGTAGGTATTATTTAAAAAGTGCACTTCCAGTGGACGCCATGAATTCCTTTAAAAAGAACGAGAATAGAACCTATTAATTAATATGTTTTTTAATCATTTAACCTTTCTTCTATGTAAATAATAAAATATCAATAGATGCATCATGCATAAGATCCTCCTTCTTATCTGTTTGGAAAAACAGAATTCATTGTACAAACGCTAATAACATGTTGACTTTTTGCGCCTACTTGTTCGCATCCTTTAGCAGCGTAAACCTTTACTGTTTTTATTTGTACTGTCATTAAAAATGTTCTCTGGAAGAAAGTTCTACTTTTGCAAAACATGATCTAACGCAGTAAAATGGGTAGTAATATTTGTTTCGTTAAAAGCTGGAGCCCTTGTTAGTAGTTGCCAATCAAAATCAAATCCTTGAATTACGCTGTAGAAAACCTCTTACTCATTTCTGTTTGCCAGTTAAAACTATTCTCAAACCTGTGATATGTTGGTGTAAAAGTACAAAAATAATCTTACAGTAGAAGAGTATTCATAGGTATACTTCGTTTAGTTTCTCTAGCGATGTGAGCTTTAGTTTAAGCGACGCAAAGTAGAAAAGAACAGCACTAGGCCAGAAAAGAAAGGAGACTACTCTCGGTTAAACTTTTAACCGGTGAGGAGCGTAGAATCCGTACAGTTCTGCACGGAAAAATTGACCATTTTATTCACTAAAATTGCATTGCTCAAATGTGCTGTTATTGGTACCAATTACTACTGAAAATATCAGCGAGATGTTTATTTATATTTGAAGATATATTAAAGGCTTTAACGCTTGTTTTTGACTCGCACTACTATTCATGATTGAACAAAACTTTTGGCAGATACTGTATGGAAAAGTATGTTTAATGAACAAAAGTCGAGATTATAATGAGCTTTTTTCTCCCTACCTACGATTTTGTCAGCGCGCATTTGCTAGCTCGCATCTAAGACATTGGAAGGAGCACATCGCTAGAGGAAGTAAATGAAGTATAACAATTTCTCTGTTTACTGATGAAAATTTGAACTGTTTACTTAGTAGAATGGTGAGGTATTGAATATTTATACATATAAGAACATTTACCAAAAATACTTATTCACATTCATAAAATGAAATTGAAGGAAATGGAAAATAAACAACAGCGTATATTCTAAGGTATATCATTAAATGTTGTGCACATTATTTTCTTGAAAATAAAATAGATAGAAAAAATAGTGTACACACGATGGAAGCTAAACTTCTTAAGTGTAAGTTTACATTATATACTTGTTATTATCATCATCATAAGGTGGTCAAATCTAAGACTGGTTGGACACGCACCTCCACTCCTTCCTATCCTGATCTAATTTTCGCATTTTCCTAAAACTAGAACAACCCACATCCTTAACTGTTTGTGAACAGTAATCTAATCTAGGTCTACCTCTACCCCTCCTAACTCTTGTTTCTGCCTCTAATATGTCTCTGACTAGACCTTCATGCCTGAGAAGGTGTCCTACCAACCTATCTCGCCTATTTTTTATTGACTTCCATAGAGTCCTCT
>NW_020439987.1:69363-71034 GCF_000699045.2 Agrilus planipennis
TGAGCTTTTACCGGATAACACAACGATTAATTCGGAAGTCTACTGTCATCAGCTGGACAAACTGAATGATGCACTTCAACAGAAAAGGTCAGAACTAATCAACAGGAAAGGTGTAGTATTTCACCAAGACAACGTGAGACCTCACACAAGTTTGGTCACTCGCCAAAGGATTTTACAGCTTGAATGGGATACAATGCTACATCCACCATATTCTCCAGACCTGGCACCATCGGATTATTATTTGTTCCGGTCACTCCAAAACTTTTTAGACGTTAAAACCTTCACCTCAAATGAGGAGGTCAAGAACCTGTTTACAGGCACATAATAAATGCATTTATAGCTAATATCTCCAGCAAAATAGAAATTAAAACGTCAATATTAAAAAAAATGAGAATTTTTGATATTTTTTTTGCATTTTATTTTAGCCAAGAAAGTTCAACCGTTCGTTTGCGGCCCATATTGGAAATATTTTAATTTTCTACAACTTTTGCATTGTAATCGATCCATAGTTTTCGATGTAAATCGAAAAAACGAAATTCTTTACATTTTCTTTGGTTTTTCGATACCATTTGGTTTGACAAATAATTGAATGATATAATTTAGTGCATTTTGTTCCTGGATCGTTTCCTACAACTCTGCCTAGTTTGTTTCCATTTATAAAATATCGCATTTTGAAAGCACTATTCCCTGGCCTAATTATACATTTGTTTAATAAACTGTATAAATTATATATAATCTTATCAGACGGGTACGCATGATAACATTTTCTTTAACTGAAGTGGATTTGCACACTTATTTTAAGAAAGATGTTTGTTTACTTTCGTTACTAAAGTTGCTTTGCGGAATAGCAGTTCATTACCAAATACCACAAGAAATGCAAAAATATCTCAGTTTTACACCATTTATGAATTTAATAATTAAAGTTTAATAAAACATGATATTCTTATAATACGCTACCTACAAACATGTTCTCAACTTTTTAATTATAAATTTCATACCTGCATCCTCAGAATCAGACGAAAAGAGTGAATCATTTCGACGTCTAACAGACGCTGGTATCACAATCTTTTCTTCAGTCATTTTAACATTTTCTGATTAAGATATCGTAAAATGACATTTGCCCAATGATTTGTTAATAAATCGATAAAGATGTTTTCGTTGGCATAGTAATGCAAGGGTGGGCTGGATTCTCCTGGAAATATTTTCAGACAGAATGTGCTATGCATCTACCTCAAAGATTCGTTCGCGATTCCTAATAAATAAATAGCTCAATAGTCTAGGGTAGACACGGACAACCTTTATTTAACTCACGTTCAGATTAAAAATTTGTAAATGCTTCGCGCGCCAGAAGACCTATAAATTTTAGAAATTTCAAGGTTAAACAGGCATATAATGAAGATCAAGAATTGTATAGGGTTGTTCGGAAAGTCATTTCGTTTTTCTTTGTGGAAATGAAAGACAGTTTTCGGATAATAAACAAATACTTTATTAAATGATATATTGACCGTTCTGGTCCAACACCTTTTGCCGTCTTTCTGGTAGTAGCATAATTCCACGCTCATAAAATTTTTGGTCTTTGCTGGCAAAAAACTAATCGAGGAGGTTTTTGACCTCCTCATTTGAGGTGAAGGTTTTACCGTCTAAAAAATTTTGGAGTGACCGGAACAAATA
>NW_020439987.1:71675-73069 GCF_000699045.2 Agrilus planipennis
TTATTTTTCATATTATATATATATATCTTTTCCTGCTTTTTATTAAGGGTAATATTACAACAACTATTTTTTCAAGTTACATTTGTTCTTTTTATTTAAATTAATTAATACAGGCTCATAGATCATCATCAGAGTCGTAATTTATACATACAAAAAAGGTAATGTTTTTTTATGCATTTCTCATGGTCCCACCTTCTGCAACGCGTGAATTGCATCCAAGTATCCCCAAATTCGCTACTACCATAAGGTTCCTCACATACCATGTATTCAGTTCCATCTTCCGACTCTGAGGATGAAGAAACATTTTTTTGAGTTCCGAATGTAGATGGGACTAGGTTATCACGAAAAAGAAATCTGCTACCATCATTCGGTGTATTTTTCTCATTTTCCTTATCAGCCATCTTTTTACTTTTCTTGCACTTTTGTTTTTTCTTTTTGGTGCCTTTTTTTCTTGCTCCGGAGCTTCTTTTATTGTAGTATCCGCTAAAATTGCAGTTTGTCTCCTTTTTCTGCCCCTTTGTGTATTATTTTGTCGTGGTCCCGCTTTAGGAAAAGGTCTCACTTCCTCAGGAGAAACAAACTTAGAGGCAGTCTTTTCTAGAGTTACTGGAGTCTAGTATTGTTGTTGTTTAAATGTCGATATAAGTTNATTGCAGTTTGTCTCCTTTTTCTGCCCCTTTGTGTATTATTTTGTCGTGGTCCCGCTTTAGGAAAAGGTCTCACTTCCTCAGGAGAAACAAACTTAGAGGCAGTTTTTTCTAGAGTTACTGGAGTCTAGTATTGTTGTTGTTTAAATGTCGATATAAGTTGAGAAATACACTTGGGATTAGTTGACTAATAAGTCATTTAACCCCAATGGAGCTAGGTCAAGAAACCCCGTCCAGCCATTTTGAATTCGCGAAGGTCGTACATCCACAATTGATGCGTAGTATTAGAAATAAACATAGACAATTAGAGTTAAGAAGCAATACTTTTACAAAAATACTAGTGTATATGCATAGACAATAATTATTCCTACAGTATAAAATAATGAAAAAATATGTTTAATGAACAAGAGTTGAGATTATAATGAGCTTTTTTCTCCCTATCTACAAGACATTGGAAGGGGCATATCGCTAGAGAAGGTAAACAAAGTATATGTAGGTATGTATTAAAGTCAAAAGTGTACTTTTGTTGGTATTGTTTTTAAAACGTACTCACCTTTACGTAAGTTTTTATATATCGCATGCAGCAATCAATACATTTTTCAAACATTTTAATACCACTCCGTATTTTCTTTTCCTTGAATACAATGCTAAAGTCGATAAAATCTATGCATTGCTGTATTATCTGGTTGCTGAGCATCCAAAATAAACCGCTAACCTTTTCTCTAGTATTATAATACTCGCTATTTA
>NW_020439988.1:0-1450 GCF_000699045.2 Agrilus planipennis
GACAGGGAATGGCAAACGTTTCCCGAAAGTAGACTTGTGGAAACCATCCGTTTTCTTTTTCTCCTTTTCCCCTATACAGTTTTTACCCCCTCTGCTTCTCAGTGACCACCCGTAATATATGCTAAGACCCTCATCCCCTCTAGTGCTCACCTAGTAAAAAAATATTTAATTAACTGTCAGTATGAGTGACAACAATTAACTTGTACTTTTTATTTTGAAGTTCTGCTATGAATTTCACAGCCATCTTCGTAATAATTACTGTCACAAAGAACAGTAAATAATTTGAAAATTAGAGGAGATTAGTATATAGGGAATCATTAGTATCATTCGAAAGAGAATAAAATTGTAAATAAGGCTATGAAAATACATACAGGGCGGTCCATTTGAAGAAATGGACTTGTGATTGTTTGAAGTTAACCAAATCCGCCATTAACTATCTAACACCCTGTTTGTAATTAACCCACTTTAGGAGTTTGGGGGTACAGCTACCTCTCTATCTCTAATCGGGACTCTTTTTTACATTTGTTTTAATATGCAATCCTAATAATTATATAAAACGATACGTTAATTTTGAAACTAAACCTTTTATATTGTAGTTGAATATCAAGTTCAGACAGGACAGATTTTGTGGAGCACAATTCCTTTCAAATTATGGTTGGCTATGGGCAGTTTATGCTTGACAAAGTTACTCGTTACAAAGTACGAGGAAACTGAAGTTAAATGAGGTTTAACTTCCTCTGCAGTCACTGTTGCTCTCTCTGCAGGAAGTTCTAAAACGAATGGATGTTCACCAGTTTGCAAAGAAAAAACCTTTTCAACTATTCATGCACTGACGCATCTAACAACAAAAGTTCATCTTGTAAACCATTGTAGCGCAGTTCTAATTATAACAACATTAAAAACTTTTATACGCGGATTTCGTACCCTTTAATAATAAAAATTTATTGAGCACATTGTAAACCATTGTAGCGCAGTTCTAATTATAACAACGTTAAAAACTTTTATACGCGGATTTCGTACCCTTTAATAATAAAAATTTATTGAGCACATTTATAATGAATATAGTCATAGTTATTTAATAAAATAACTCGAAGTGGTTTGTATTCTGTTGAAACTGCCAGACACGGATCGCGATTTCGATCTTTTTGGATCTCATCATCGCGTCGCATTAATACTATTCTGTACTAACCTATGACACTGATACATTGACCTACTTCTATCGAATTCAACTGTCTATATCAGAGCCGGGCAAACTCGAGTGCTCCTCAAGGTTAACCAAGTAGCTCCTCATTGATCCTGCGAGTGCGAGTGAGATGATTCTTTCCTTTTCTTATCCCTTCCATTTCGTAGATGAGTCCCCTCTTCCATAGCCAAACCCAATAGTTTTGCGAACGTAGTAACGAAAATTTTCGTAGGTATTATTTAAGTTGCGAGAGTGTCTTCGCTCGTC
>NW_020439988.1:3373-7041 GCF_000699045.2 Agrilus planipennis
TATGATATTCCATACACAACTCTACACTACACCTTCATGAGTGAAACACGTTCGATGTACTAGGTCTGTTCAAAAACTATCGCGAATTTTGTGTTTTTTCAAAAATTATTTATTTATTCATGAATATATATTTTGTCCCCTTCAAAGTAATCCCCATCAGATATTTTATACCCTTGTGTCAACGTTCTTTCTGGTTCCCGAAGAACCAAAAATTATATTTTGTGATCTTGTTCGGCTCCTTCTTCGATGCCGTCTTCATCTCCTGAATCGTAGTGTAGCGTCGTCCTTTCATGGGCCTCTTCAGTTTAGGGAACAAGAAAAAGTCAGAGGGGGGGCAGATCTGGGGAATATGGTGACCGTGGCGGCATTTATTAGTGTGTGAGCAGGGGCGTTAACATGGTGCAAAAGCCAATTTTTGTTTTTCCACAAATCCGGGCGTTTCTAGTGGATCGCTTTGCGCAAATTGCGCCTAGCATGCAGCTAATCTTCTTTATTGACCGTTCTACCCTGTGGCAAGAACTCATGATGCACCACGCCCCTGCAATCGAATAAAGTTACTTCCATTGGAATGCTTGATCTTTGGTTTCCAGGTCATAAAGATAAACCCATGGTTCGTAACCAATTATGACCTTCTGGAGCAAATTTGGGTCGTCGCGAACAGAGTCCAAGGGCTCTTTAGCAATGTTAATTTGATTCTGTTTTTGGTCGAAACTGAGAAATTCTGGTACGAATTTCACGACGATTCGTCTCATAACCCAAATCATTGGTAAAAATCGAATGGCTGGAGCCATTCTATATGTTTACGTCCTCAGCAGCTTCTCTAACGATGATTCGACGATTGACCAAAATTGTTGGATAGGAAGAAGTGGAGGTGCGTGTCCAACCAGTCTTAGGACTGACGACCTTAAGATGATGATGATGATTATTAGTTTGACTGATTAAATACGACCAAAACACGTGTCCGATTCTCGTTAACCGTTTACGGCATAACTAGTTACCAGAAGTTGATCAAGTGGGAACTGGTACCGTCATGTATTCTAAAACACCCGATAGAAGTACCCTGACGCAAGGGGTTAAAATTGAAACCCATGAACGTAACGAAACAATTGCTTTAAGCGAGTGGTACAAAACTTGTCCTAAGATACTTTTAGCCACTGAATTCTGATGGGATCAACTTTGTCCCAAAAGACTCGAAAAAGTTAACATACGCACATGATTTTCCTCGTAGGTAATAAATTTCATTTGGCTTTTGTCACAATAAATACTAAAAAGACGTAGGGTAGACTGGGTACGAAAGTGCCAGTTGACGGTAGTGATTGTCGTTATATTAGCGAAACTATAAGGAATAGCGCGTTTGGGGGTGAGGGAAAAAAAGGAGCCGCGTGCGTGTCTGAACCAGGGATGTTACGGAGCTTCGACTCCGGTTCCGTTAAGTCAAAACTTCCGATTATTATTACACCTTCGGTTCCGCTAATAAGAGTTAAGAGGAGCAGAGGTATACCTAGATTAGACTACAGACGGTTAAGAATATAGGATTTTCTAGTTTTAGGGAGATGCGTACATTAGTTCAGGATAGGAAACAATGGAGGTGCGTGTCCCTCAATTCCGATCCTGGTAAAGAAATATGACCCGCAACGTTGCACTCAATCAGTTTACTTTTCTATCCATGTTGCTGCATAGTTTTTATCGCACTACACTATTCAATATTAGACACCTATGTTGCCAATTCACACACAGGACCGGATTCAGATTGTATTTTATTATGATTTTCTTAAAATAATTTTTTTGCTCTTCACCACGCTGCTGAACTCAGTGTTTATTGCATCTAGCTTACACCCTCCAAAGCTTGGCACTAACCAAGAAGACTATATACACATGGCTTGCGCGGAGCCGTAAAAGCGCAGTAAGGTAGATGTTGCGCATCCTATTTGTGGCATAGGTAAGGAAATTTTGTTTACTTTTTTTTGTTTAACAGGTGAAAATATCGCAATTGATGCTTGACAGCTCATAAAGCAGTATACGAACGCGTTTTCTATCCTTTACTAGCGGTGATACTTTTTAAACCCATTTGCGTCAGTTTAAGTTCTTGCTCCTGAATCTGGTCTTCTTGGTTTCGATAACGGTTGACAACTGTCATTAAGTTGGCCACGTTGATAACTTAACCAAGCAGCGCTTTATACGTATTCAGATTTAGAACTGTCAATTTATTTTTATTTAAATAAAATATAGCGTACGGTAGTTAGGAATACTGTAACTAACTATTAGTTCAAGAATTTGAAGAATTGGTACAGTGTACAGTAGTTCTAGAGGTAAAAAAAGCAATACTTTTGGGTGTTTCATTCCCACCAGCCACAAATGCTGATGAGAAGGCAGTCCCTCCGGACTACGCCAGCATGTAGGGCGAAAGGCCCTCTTCAGCCTTCTTTCAGGAATCGTTGGAATGGGTGAGTGGTGTTTCGGTGAGAAAGATGAGACGGACGAGATGAAGACAGAAGAGAATGGAAGATTATGTTTGGTATATTACTGCCCCAGCATTTGCCTAAGTGATCCAAGAAAACCACAGAAAAAATTGGTTCAAGGCAGACGGATCCGGAATCGAACCTGCGTCCTCTCGAATGTTAAGCAATGGATTAAACGTATAGGTCATGCCGCTCGGTGTTCTAGAGAAAAAAAAAAAACTTTTGGGTGTTTCATTCCCACCAGCCAGTAATGCTGGTGGGCGGGTAGTCGCTCCGGACTATGCCGGAAGGTAGGGCGGAAGGCCCTCTTCAGCCTGCTTTCAGGAATCGTGGGAATGGGTGGGTGGTGGTTCGGGTGAGAAAGATGAGACGGACGAAATGAAGACAGAAGATAGTGAAAGGTTATCTGTGGAATATTACTGCCTCAGCATTTGCCTAGGTGATCCAAGGAAACCACAGAAAAACATGGACCAAGGCAGACGGACCCGGAATCGAACCGGCGTCCTCCCGAATGCTAAGCAATGGTCTAGACCTCTAGGCTATGCCGCTCGGTAGTGTTCTAGAGGTTATCCAGCTTCTTATATAATATACCCACTATCTCCCTCCCTGCCCCTTCTCAATACTTTAAATTTTCTGATCAAAAGTTCAACCCAATGATGTAGCTATCACCTTTTTCTACTTTGTGGCTTGTTTATTATATTCATAGAAAAATCGAGAAANGTTCATACGCTGTCTGTACTTATTTATCCAACGGAGTTTAATGGTAGCAAGTATGTAGATTGGTCTGTGTTCTATCGGATCTGTGTACTGTGTGCTGACGAGATAGAAATCGTGATGCAACTTTTCGAATTTCGATAGAAAACTGACTACCACGAACTTTTTGTTGTTTTTAAAATGGATAGCAAGTTCTCGTCAAAAACTATCTTTAAAAAGTTTTATAAATTGATTGTCGTGTTTAGAAGTCGCAAGAGAAGCCATAAAAAAAGATTATTAAGTGATCGATACCGTCCAGGACTCCAGACTGATGAGCACAAATAAGTTCGAACATTTACAAATTTGTTTAGGGCACGCAGTCATGTATTTTATGGGTAAACTGTGTGACCATTAATGGCACTAATGGATTTTAGATGCAGTTAGCTACTCCAGTCGAGTTTCAGAATTTCACTCTGTAAACCCTACTGCTATTACATAAAAATCGTCTTGTAAGTA
>NW_020439989.1:0-7074 GCF_000699045.2 Agrilus planipennis
TTGTCTCACAAAGGCCAATGAATTATTTTCAAACTAAAAACTACTAATTCAATGTAAATAATTAAATCGAATTACATTTAAAACCGACATCTCATTGTATTTGGTATTTTTTGCTTTTGGGAAACTGTTAGGTACATGATATAAAAACGCTAAAGCGTTACTGTATTTACAGCGGACGACGAAGAAGGTATGAGGGACTTTTTGACAATTGTAAACTGCAGCAAATGTGCCAATGTAAATGGCATCTACTTGTTGAACAAAAAATCTTGTAATATACCAATGTCAACTGCACTAAAACTGAGGACCTATATATATATAACTTCTATTAAAAAAACCGAAAAATATTAAGTTCTAAAATAAAGTTATTCAGTCATTGTTACACATTAGCACCTACGACACTTCCATTAACCCCTTTGGTGACAACGCTGTAAGTAGGGATAAGCGTAAATTATTCGATTAAAAAAATAACTTGCTGCAGTTGACATTATGTTACAGTGTTATAGTTACAAGAATCAGTTTCGCACTGGGGAGGTCGTTGGTTTACGGTTGGTTGCACTGAACTAACTTTTTGTCAATTCCTTGTTGGATCGTCTCATTAGATAATAAAGACCACAATTTTAAACAACTAAATTTGTTCTTTTCTTATAAACAAATCATTTGTATCCAAAACTTCAAATACCTACCATTTCTTACCATTTCATGGTGTAAAAAAAGTTCAANGTTCAAAATTTTTATTTTATTTATTTTAATATTCCTATTGCAAAAAACATTCCACCACTGCGTCATCTAACGAATTGAGTTGAGACTATATATGTATTAAACTATTAGGAAGCTCCTAGTAAAAAAAGAAAGTGTTTATTTTATTTGTACTTAAATGATAACCACACTGACGATGAGTCTGAGTGAAGCATCAAAATTAAAAACCTTTAACGAATATCAAACCTTTAGATTTCATTGTCACTTATTTCATAGTAATTTTCTTCATGTGAAACGTGTTTGTATACTTTCGATTTTCACGTTTGTTTTCCTATTAAATAACTAAATGCTGCGTTATCACCTCTGGATGTATTATATGTTACTGCTATTGTGACACACTTGTTATGCGTGAATACTTCTATCCTCATAAAAGAATGCGCAAACCTGATAGCCCCAAGCAACGGCAAGAAACGTCTTGTTTTTAAACTTAAGGAGGTCGGTTAAAAACTTAAGTATTAGATAAAACCTTGAATATGATGTCAATTATTAAATAAGTCATGTGGAGCAGTTTTCAAAAAATACGAAGCACTTTAAAGAACTTTTAAAAAAGATATTACATTTTCAATATCACCAGAAATACACCGTTTTATACGGTAAATTATCATGGTGTAAATTCAATGCAAACATGTATTTGAATTCTAAGTAGACATTTAATGTCATTTTAGCAATTTTACACACGGAAGTAATATGACTTTCGATAGGAAAAAAAAACAATTTTTACGTCTGTTAGACATACCCAACTATTGCACGACGAGGAATGGATAACGAAATTGGTTTAGTTGGCCGAAATATTCAATAACCTCAACGTAATCAGCAGGCCCTTACAGTGAAGAACCACAACTAGGCATACAATGAGATACAAAATATTTTCTCTAATGACGATAAAAAGTAAATCTGACTACTGTATTAAATGTGCTAAACAAGAAAGTTACGAATGTTTTCCTTTTCTAAATAGATTTCCCAAAGAAAATGGTCATAGTAACCTAACATGTGAGTAAAACCATAAACGAACATCTATTCAACCTCGAGAAATCCTTGAAAGAATATTTTCCAAAGGAGTTACAGAACAGTCACTGAATACAGAATTCATTCGCAAATTAGGCTAAACCATCCATGTTAACTGCGTCGGAGTATGGGAACATGATCAATATTATCACTTCGTTTAAATTTGAATGATCTTTGGATTGAATTTATAAATGATATCCCGCAGCAGTCGTTGAGAAGATTATCACGGTTTCTAATTAAAAATGTACAATCAAGATTTTGAATACAAAATTCAAATTCAATAGATAATACGTTAGGGATCTCACATGTAAAACTATCAGTATATTTTTTTGTCCTGATGGGGTTCAAAAGGGTGGGTCAAAAAGGGTTCTGTACCAAAAAACAATTAAGAACCACACCGTTCTAGATTACCGATCGAAAATACTCACCATTTAATTAACGATTCCTGATGGGGTTAGTCAAAAAATGGTGTCATTATTTTTGAACTTTAAATTAGAATAAATAAAAATGTAAAACGTGGAACATAAGTCAGCTACTAAAATAAAAATAAGCGTTGAACTTTAAGTAAAAAAATAAATTTGACAGGACGGATGGTACTCGGACGGTAGACAACTGTACAATTTGTAAAATTTACTAACGCATTAGATTGCACAATTTTAATATTACATTTGCATAATTCGTTTTAGTAAGTAAGCTCGTAAAACGCAGTTTGCTAATAATAATTAATATTTAATTAGCATAAAAGTGTTTAGAATTATTATGTCAGAGAATTGCCGGCACATAAACACAATTCATCTTAAAAAATTATTAAGTGCCTGTTAAAAATTATCTTTTGATAAAGGACTTGACTAAACATCAACTTCATTTAACCGAATATTTTACAATCGTCTTAATTTCCAAGTAATCGGCCGAAAACTGTTTAGTAACGTGTTATTAATAAATTAAAGTCATTTGCAATGATTTTCGAATTAATAAACAATAATGTCATGCACCTACGTAATAAACTAAAGAATGGCCGATGATTGAGTTAATAAATGATCTTTTATGGACCCTATTTAGCAATTTTATTGTAAGATTACATTATTTACATACACATGTACGCAAAGTATTGTAAGTACCTAGAAACGTCTTTATTCAATCACAAAATAACTTATTTAATTCCTTATAAGGATACCAACACAATGGCGTTTATTATAACTACTAATAATTACCTATAAGCTCTGAACCTTATTTAGATGTGCTACAAGGTTGAAATAATATTTTTAAAAGTACCAATAAGCAGTGTTGTTTCAATTTTAACATTTTCATCGCAAGCAAAAATAGAACAAAATAATTTTGTTTATTTCTGACACTATGGCGCAAAGCCGAGGGGTAGGGCTGGGGGCTCTCTTCAGCCTCTACTTAAAAACTGTGGGAATAAGCCGGTGGTAGTGGTTGGGCAGAAATACATAGGTGAGACGTACGATAAGAAGACAGAAAACAGAGAACTCCACATATAAAGTTGAACCGAGACAGACGGTGAATCCGAAATCGAACCGATGAAAAAATAGGGGACCATACAAAGATATGTAACAATCTAAATAGCTCCACATAAACTTAATAATAACTAATTAAGAAACAGTAATAAATACATAACAAAGTAAATTTACTATCTACAACTGATAAACAAGTGGATAATTGCCATTCGAGTCGGTTTTACGTGCATTTTTGGCATAATCAATACCGCACTTTACTTTCATCATTTAACGGATGATGTATACTAATGTTAATCTTGTAGAAACTATGACAAATTTTTAAAATACGGCCCACTATTTGTTAGTCTATTTAGAATATACTTTGTATTTTGGCGCCCTTTTTAAACTTGGTTATGCATGGGAAGAAAAAGTAGGGAAAGAACGAATATAAAGGTAGGAGAGGATGGTGGGAGTAGTAGCGATATAAAGCAAAAGATAGTTCAGGGTCGAGTCGTCTTCAATAAAAACAAGTCACTTCTATCCTCGCGGATTAGTTAAAGTTGTTCTAATTTTGGGGAAATGTGAAAATTACCCGACTAGAAATTAGAAGCAGGTTAGCTCGATATATGTGAGGACCTAATAAGGCTGTCCAGTTTAAGGAATTCCCAGTAGGGTCCTAATGAGGATTGAATAAAGATATCCGAAATAAGAATATACTTGTCAGGTCTAAATCAGGATGTCCACAGTGTATTCTATCAAAGTGAAAAATTGATGAAATCCAGTTTTCCAAGCTAGGATCTTATCAGGATTTGACCATTTCATGCTTTAAGGGTAAATATAATTAAATTCTGATCAGGATTGAGTGTGGATAAACTCGATTGGCCAGAATTGAAATATCATCAAATGACTATCTAAGAGAAAATGGATTTTCATTCTTGTTAAATGTCAATTACAATTTTATCAGTCTTTTTATACGATGTCAGAAAAATTTTATCAATAAATCTATGGTTATCTTAAAACTGGCCTATTTTAATGCAATGAGATTTTGACAGGGTTCTTTGAATTTCCCTATTAGGTCCTAATTTTTATTTCCTTATCAGGTCTTTCTTAAAAAAAAAGCGCAACAGTCCTATTCATATCCACATATGATAGTCCTTGTCAGGACCTTGTATGAATCGAGGTTATACCCTGTCAGGTCCATGAACATAATTTCTAGTCGGGTTAGCTCAGGGTAGGAAAGTGTGGAGGTGCGTGCCCAACCACTTCTTAAGAAAAAGGGCTTTGAAGTGATCCTTTAAGGGTTCCTTTTTTCTTTTTGAGGTACGGAACCCTAAAAAAAGTCCCTACCTTAAGGAATCTCAATACTTTCAATAACTTTTCAACCAAATTCACCGATGATTCAAAAAGAAAAATACAACAAAGACAACAATAAGGTTCTGAAACACTTTCAAGTAAACGAGACTTTACGTTTAAAAAAATTGAAAAATTACCGTACAACTGGCAACATTGCGTTTATCCGAGAGGCGGCAAATCGCTGTCTTCACCTCGCACTAGCGCCTACTAAGTAGCCGGCTATCAGACGCGATGCATCATCGTATTTGTTAGCCTCCATCGCGTCGTCTTACTTCGCTTCATTTGTTAAGTTCACCGGAGTATTTACCGGCCTGTGTTGAAATTAATGGACTCCGTCCGACCCGCGCTACGCTATATCGGGTTGCCATATACGGACACCGAAGTATACCAACTTCGCAAACACGCACTCATATACACACTGGTATACGTATAGGTACGTACATACAATCATCGCGAAAACCTCCCCGCGCAATCTGCGAAGAATTAATCAGGTACGCGGCGGCATAGGGAAAAAAGAAAAGGAAAGGCAAAATAAGTACCATTATACAATTATGGAACGTCATAGCTCCCTCTGCTTAAACGGAAAAGGAAACAGATGGGCAATGATGTTGCGTACTTAACATATACATAATATTAACATCCGTCAAACAAACTTGTTGAATTTGTTCACTATTTTTATAAATTTGAGGCCAGATTTGTAATGTAAAAAGGAGTCAAAAGCAGACGCTCTTTAATTGTTGATAGGCAGCCCAGAAACCTGGCTTAAAATTGATATACAGTGTAAACTCTATATAACGACACTTAAGGGACTGAACATTTTTCGGCGTTATAAAGAGTGGTCGTTAAATGGAGATAATTAAAAGATATTATTTTACTATTCTATAATAATATGCATTTACCAATAGTGTACACATTTTGCACACGAACATTATTATTCATACATTGCGTATAGCCTGTTATCTTCGTCTGATGTTTTTTGCTGCTCCAATATTTTTAATTGTATTTTGTTACGTATCTTACTCATATCTTAAAATACTGCTGGATCAACTTGATTACATAAAAAGTATTTTTTTAATAGTTTCGCTGCATCAAGTGCTTGTTTGATGCTTGGTGGAGGGACAGGATCGTCTTCTTCAACAACGTGCACAGCTACAGTTTGTATCTATTTCGGCAACTTAGAAAGTACTGCTCAATGATTTACAATGCCGCATTGTTGTCGTTAAATAGAGTGAGCGTGACGCTATATAGAGTGTAATATTGTATAGAAAACAATGTAAACCAACCAAAGTCAAGCAATTTCGACGTTTTAAGGAGTNAACAACGTACACAGCTGCAGTTCTTATCTATTTCGGCAACTTAGAAAGTACTGCTCAATGATTTACAATGCCGCATTGTTGTCGTTAAATAGAGTGAGCGTGACGCTATATAGAGTGTAATATTGTATAGAAAACAATGTAAACCAACCAAAGTCAAGCAATTTCGACGTTATAAAGAGTTTACACTGTAAATCTAAGTGAAATCATTCTGAAAGTGGGATTTTAGGAAAATATTTAGGGGAGGCTCGCCGAAAAATTGACTACATGTCAATCAAAAGAAAAAAAAGTTGTACCTAACATAAACTATCAATTTTTATTAGAACCTACTAAAAATAAATCTGTAATTAATAGAAATGTAATTCAACAAATGAATTTAACTTCTCCTTTTAATTTAGGCAACCCCCTTACAGATGCTTTTCTAGACACCACCTACCCTTCCTTAGGGAGCTGGATCCTTTGACATTTTTAAGTTCAAATAATTTGAGAAGTACTGTGGTCTAGAAAACACTAGATTCCAAATTGGCGATTGCTTTGTGATGTGCGACTTAATTTTTAACATTAATCAGTAGATAATCTTAATTTAGATAAACGACACGCCCTCTAATCATAATAAGAGTTTAAGAAGAATTGCCACCATCTGGACTCTTAACCAAATTCTTTAACCCTTCATTTCATCTTTGTAAGTAATTGTAGTGTTCTGAACATTTCGATTTCAATGATTTCCTAAATGATAATAACTTTCAATCGATTTGATTCAGGTTGCCTCTAAAAACTTGCAGAAAAATTGAAAATTCAGTTAATAGATTCCTAAATATAAAATCGTCTAGTATAGGATTTAAGAAAACTCGAAAAGAAGTTGTGGTTGCGTGCCTGGAACTTCTGGTGTTAGCGTCTAGCAAAATTGCTTTCAATTTCCGTATAAGTAGCGCTGCGATACCAGAATTTGAAACAGTTAAAAAATATTAGAAAATTGCAGCATGCTATATTTAAACACCTTCTCTTTGCCAAATAGGTATTTAATGAATTGACCGAAGTCCGAGACTTGACTTAATTTTCACATTCTCGTTGTTGAAGACGGTTGTCTTTAGCAAATTTTTCATCTACTTTTTAACTTTAATACCTATAAAAATTTATAAACGTCGATATTTAAGTGTAAATGAAATAAAGGTAAAACTTATTACAAAAAAAAA
>NW_020439990.1:0-6958 GCF_000699045.2 Agrilus planipennis
TTACAAATTTGAAAACCTACTTTTAAACGGCTTATAAAAAATTGCGCACATTCAAAAGTTGTATGATGACGTATCCATAAAATAACTTGAAAGTTACAAAACCGCTGATCATTTATTTTGAAACTGTTCAATAAAAATGCAAATTTGCTTTTTTTTAAAACAGAATGTGTTCGGAATGATTCATAATATATTTTAATAGCATCTATAGTATTTAAATGCATAAGTAATTAAGTGACTAAATATTGGATTTTCAAACTTCCGATTAGTATTTCCTAGAAAATTAATTCAATCTGATTGTCAAGCAATCCCAACAGAAAGGTATTCAGAAAAAACAAATTATTTCATGAAATTCTGAATATTGTAATACTGGTAATACCTTTCGAATTTTCCATGAAATACGTAGATGTAAATGTGTTGTGACTAAAGCATTTTTCAAATTTAAAAAGTTTATAACAATAAAATAATATACCGCTATATTTTATTTTAATTCTTAGTATTGCACTATTAAATAAATGTCAGTATTACGAAATTATAATATACAATTAATAATTTTTATCGGTACGCACTAAATTTTAAATACCCAAGTCAATTATCTCTAGATTCATAACATAATTTTAATTCAACACACAACAGTAGGTTATTCTGATATGAACGGATCTAACATGTATTATATATTTATAGTAGTAGTAACTAACGAGTATGATTCTAATTGAATGGTTTGTTGAATTCCTTTTTTTTTGTTAAACACAAACGTAATAAGTAAGTAATACTTATAGCAGCAACAATCATTCAATGCATTCGTAAGTTTATATTTTACCTCTACATTTTACACTTATTATAACTAGAGAGGTAAATTTTAAAGTCATTGTACTTCACAAATTATCATCCGTCTCACGTGCAAATATATTTTGAAACTTAATGTTAGGATTCCCTAATTGATAAACAGGCGAGTTAAACCTTGAAGTACGAAGAAATATGCAAACATGCATTTATACAGTAGCTGTCCAATAGTAGTCATATGTAATACCTAACAAAATTAGACATGTTTAGAAAATGAAAAGCAACGAATTTTATTTATTTATTTGTGGAATCTAGATTAGATACGTACATAGGTATATAATAAAAAATAACAATAATAATAATAACAGGGAACTCAAGGAAAAGGAATTCGAATACGTAAATTAACATTACCTAAAATTCCTTATGAACTGTGTCATCTAATTGTAAGAGCATTCTTTAACAAGTGCAAAATAAGATTTTATCTCTATTTACAGTTTCAATTATAAAAAGTGGGTGATTCGCTAGAGTGGGAAATAGAATTAAAATACAAAAGTGTAGGTACATCTACATCGTACATTGTACACTATATCAGTGTTAAGATCATTAACGTAGTATAAAATCCATAACATACATATGTATACTTTAATAGATTTTTTTTAAATCTTCGTATGTAAGTTGATGTTTTTTAATTTTTATTACCTAAAGAATCTTGCAGGATTTTATGTAGAAATGCTATTATCAGTTTTAAAAAATATAAGCGAACGTCTACCCTCATGCCCCTGTTACTTCTCTTCGGATAACTAAAAGCTCTTGTAATAAATCATCATACTATGTTGTATTCAGGCATGAATACAAAATTTTGTTTAGGGTGAGGGGGGAACTTTTCATTTTAAATAAAAAAACATTACTTACAATCCTAGTAAAATAAATGTTCGGAAAGTGATATATTCAATAATAGCAATGAATCGAGGTCTGTAATACATATAATTTCAAAGCAAAAGTTTAGCTAACTTAAATGTTTAAATCTTGTTTGTCTTGTCGAACATTATTTGTAATTTATCTTTTATTCTTTTTAACTTATACAATTATTGCGATTTATTATGGCTATAATTATTTGATAAGACTGTAAATTATTGGAGAGTAATTGTTAGGTCAGTAGTTACTTACATCGTCACGATAAACTTTTCTGTGTGATAGATATTAAAAAGTGTAAGAAACAGAAAATATCAAAAGCTACTATACTCAAAGATCCCTTTGTTAATTGTTCATTATCCACTCAGTTTTTTTTTGTGATTTTCTAGAATAAATTAAAGAGGTCACAGTATGGGGGACGAAATTATCTTTTCCTGTGGGGTATGGGTCAATTCCACCTCCTACTATTGTATTACGTTTAAATAGAACTTCCTTACGATTAATATAAATTTCATATAAAGAAAACAGTTTATTACTTTAACTGAAAATATTTCGAACTTTCTATATTTAACAACATATTCCTTTACTTCCTATTAATCAAATTTATCAGTTGTAAATTTTATTAACTGCAGGAAACAGGATTATCATGTGAGTGTGAAATAGTGATTCATTTTTTGAAGTTACTACTATGCAGCTCTGTCTACTTAAATTACTAAAAGAAAATTAAAGGAATACTAAATACACTAGTTATACCCATTTAACACTAAACAGTACTTAAATTATTGCTGCACAAGAAATTGCCCGAAAAAAATTGTTTTTAATGGATATGTAATATAGCACACTGAATATATATACTGAAAGTAAATTTTTCTAATTCATACATTAAAAAAATATTCTTCATTTTCACTTGAAAATGTTTATATCTTTTTTAAGTAAATTAAATACTCACCTAATGTTATTATTAATTAAGGAAAAAAATATATAAAAAACTGTAAATTATTACATATATTTTATAAGAATAGTGTAATATTTTACATAAAATATACAATAAAAGGGGGAATTCATTATTGTTTCATACTAATACTAGTCAATTTTCGAATGTTTGGCCTTTTGCTTTTCTGTTACATCAAATTGCAAATCTTCATTTAATTTTTTTGCTAAGAAATACAGTTCTGCCAAAGCAATGATTAGAGCACACATTATACCTAATAAAAGTCTAAAACCAAAATCCAAATTACCTACTATAAGTTCAATTCCTATAAATCCAAATGCAAAGCCTGCAGCAACAGACAATACGAATTGGAAAACAGCAATTAATTGTTTATTGAGTTGCTTCACTGCAAAAAATAGAAACAAATAAAACAGTAACTTTTTAATAGCAATAATAAATATAAGCAAGTAATTATAAGTATAATCCAGTGCTTACATTGGTATGAAATGGTATCTTCTGGAAGTTTTCGCCTAATACTATCAACATCTTTTGTTATATTTTTATATTCTTTATTTTCTTGTTGCTCCCTCAATTTTTGACACCTCTTTTCAAGTTCCTTGTTCCTGGGGATCTCTTCATTTTCAGGGAGAAGTATTTCAGAACCTTCAAAAAGTTCATGAAAATACATTTTATCTGAACTATTTTTCAGTTTGTTGCGCTCTTCCAAATGGTGATAAATCCAGTACAAGTCTTCCAAATTGAGGAAATATTCCTGTTTCAAATTACCATTTGTAATTGAATCTGTGCATATGTTATCAACCTGAAGGTTCAATTCTTTTACAAATAATTTATCTTCAGTGCTTGTATGATAAACAGGATTAACCTGTTTACGCTTTGTGTGATCAACAGATTTCTTACTGTTCAATGCTGAAATGCCAAGTGGCATTTCTTCTGTGTGTTTTAAACGGCATACGTATTTTTTTAATTTGTTTGATGGGTTTATGAGGACTGCAGTTTGAGTTAATGTAGCTTTCATTTTTATGGTACTGCACTGCCTACTTGTAATTTCTCTTCCAAATCGGTATAAAACTCTTCAAGTTCTTTTTCTTTTTGTTCAAATGTTGTATCAATGTTATTGCAGGCATGTGACATGTTATCAACAAATTGTTGCCATTCTAATTTTCTTTGTTCTCTGGCTTGTTCCAATGTAGTATCCTAGAAACAATTAATATTATTTGTGCTTGCAGTACCTTGTAAGAAATAATATTAAGGGCACTTACTGTTTTGTATTTTTCTTCAGCAAGAATAATATTATCAGACAAGTTTGACACTTTACTTAAACCAATATTAATTTGGGGAAATGATAAATTGACTGATTGTTTAAAACGGTCTATTTGAGTGACTTTAATATCAGTAACCTTCTCTAACACAGTAAATAATTGTTCTACTTCCCAATCATTTCTTTTTCTCTGAAAAAACAAACATGTAATCTAACCTCAAAATGTAATTTTAACTTTACCTCGAATTCACGGATAAAAAACTGCACTTCACCATTTAAAAACGCTTTGTGATCAAAAAGCCTGCTCCAAATCGAATTTGCATCTAAAAATTATGAAAAACAACGGTTAATATTCAATATTTTCTCGTGACTTTTTAATACCCCACCCTTGCATATGTCGGTCATGTCGTTAACATCAGTTAACATGTCCTGAATTTCTGTTTTTTTTTTTTTAATATTTGTAGTAACTGCAAAATACTTAAAAGCAATGTGTTTTGGGTTCAGCAATAATAAGCGTACAACTTTTAAGTGCTTTACTTTTTAACAATATTTTCTTTACAATTATAAATCTTACTCTTTGCATTAAATTTAATACCTATAATTTTTGGTATTTAAAATTTATTGTCAATCTTGATTTCGATACGACTCTCAGTGTTCTCTAAATTTTGAAAAGCAATATCGAATTAATTTTCATAAGAGAATGTGAAAATTATCGGGACTTTCCAAATTCAGTTCACAAGTTATATTTACCAATTACATATGTAGAAAGGTGGTTGCATACTTTGCATCATCTATTAAATTTTAAAGTTTCGATACCAGATAGCGCCAAAATCAATAAATTTGAAACTGCGGAAAAACTTTTAAATAACTAACTTTTTGTTTTCAAAACTAAAACAAATTGCTTTTTTTTAGTTCACGTCATAAATGAAGTCTACTTTCTTAAAGAAAAACACGTAGAAAACAATTCAGCAAAATTGTATGTTTGTATTTAATACAGTCACAGTTACACATTTAATTACAGTGCAAAATGTTGCACAATTTGAATGACCGCTTCAGAATTTTATCAATGATTGTCCCCTATATAGTATTTGATAATAGTAATATATAGCATATCTTTGTGTAATTATTTCTACAAAAAAGATATTTTTTTTGGAAAAACGCATAGCGCAGGTTTTTGGCTATGAGAGTGCGCGTATGATGTCACAGTTGATGTCTTGTAAGTAAAGTACCTACAGAGAGTTAATCAATACCCAACGTTGGAGAATAGTAACATATTATGAGATTTGCAGAGCAAGCAAAGTGCTTTATAGCAATAATATGGTAGGTGGGATACATTTTTGTTGACCGAAATACAAGCCTCTTAAAGAAGGAATGGGATAGCAACAAAAAAAATCGAATTCACACAGCCCTCTTTATTAAGTAAGGTAAGTGTTTTCTAAATCTTTTTTTTATCTATATAAAGATGAAAGTGACATATGTAGATGCATTTTGTTTTTTTTCGTTTTTTTTTCTATTTTTAATTAGAAAAGAAATTTTATTCCATTTCGCGTTTTTTATAAAAAAGGGCAATTATGCAAATGACACAATAAACGATCAATATTTGCAAATGGCGTAGAAATCTCAATTATATAGGTGTAAGTTTTAAATTATTATATGGAGTACCGTATGGGGTTTATCTTTAATAACTGACATTATTGACTAATGTAAACGTTGGTTGGTAATATACGGATTAATTGCATCCCGCTTTCAATAAAGGACCACCTGGGGTTATATGTTTCCGATTGTAGGGTTTGCAATTAATGTTTAACCATTAATGTCATCATTTTACCTAAATCCCTATTAAATTACAACCTTTATTTTTCACGATGAATGAAATGAAATAATTGTTTTTTCGCGATTTTTTGTAATAAATTGTCGTAGGTATTTAATAATTCTTATTTAGGATCTAGGTAAACAAAAATCTGCATGTAATTTATTTTTAACACATGTTTTAAAATTCAGAAAAAGGTCCCCAAAAGAAAATTAATTTATTTTTTTTAAATAAATTGANGCAATTAATGTTTAACCATTAATGTCATCATTTTACCTAAATCCCTATTAAATTACAACCTTTATTTTTCACGATGAATGAAATGAAATAATTGTTTTTTCGCGATTTTTTGTAATAAATTGTCGTAGGTATTTAATAATTCTTATTTAGGATCTAGGTAAACAAAAATCTGCATGTAATTTATTTTTAACACATGTTTTAAAATTCAGAAAAAGGTCCCCAAAAGAAAATTAATTTATTTTTTAAATAAATTGATTAGTATATTGGTAATAGTTGTGTATTTTTTTCTAAAAAACTATAAATGGATATTATTACATCCGAAATCAATATCTTATTTATAGGTAAGAAAGATATTGAGCTCATTCAGTTAGATAGGTAACACCAAATTTTAATCAATTTAAGGTTTAAAACATTTTTGAACAATTAATTTTATTATTGGCGCTATTAATTATTATTAATTAATGAAAAACAGGAGAACATCAAAATAAAACTAGTTAAAATTTTTCAAAAGGTCAAATTTATTTGCCATCTAATAATTTCTTTGTAATTTCATTTGGCTTTGAAAACTATATTAATATATAAAAAATGTTTAATTTACTTTTCTCTTTAGTACAACTTGTTCATATAGGTACCTAATTAATCTATAACGCGTTTACATAATAACAGTTAAAGCTTATAGTGATTTATGTTTCTGTATAATAAGTAAGAAAGAGACCAAGGAAAACTCCGAGTAATTGGTCTTTTAATACTCCCATAATTAAGAGTATTTCATTTTGATTGAAATTTACTTCAGCATTTTCAAATGTCTATTTACTTGTTCTTTGAATCACCCACTTATTTTAACGCCCACCCTTTCGTGTATTTGAAAGAAGTACCTCTTACAATTTCTTGGAAAAATACGTACATTATTTAGTTAACATGTCCTGAATTTCTGTTTTTTTTTTTTTAATATTT
Source organism: Agrilus planipennis (assembly GCF_000699045.2). Classification (NCBI taxonomy): domain Eukaryota; kingdom Metazoa; phylum Arthropoda; class Insecta; order Coleoptera; family Buprestidae; genus Agrilus; species Agrilus planipennis. The sequence goes on from NW_020439990.1 coordinate 6,907, forward strand.
GTAGTAACTGCAAAATACTTAAAAGCAATGTGTTTTGGGTTCAGCAATAATA
>NW_020439991.1:0-6977 GCF_000699045.2 Agrilus planipennis
AAATACAAAAATAAGTTAAATGTGAAAATATGAATGCATTCGGATGCAGAATATGCGGACATGGCGCTCACATATCACAATGCCCTCATTTTTATATATGTTATTACTGAGTGGTGCTCATTCTACTTTTTTATTCTTTTTTCATATACCTTCTTTTCCCTTAATTTTTCCGGAATGTTAATAAAACACAGTGTATACGAAGACACCAACTTTCGATTCACGTTAACCTATAAAAGGCTATTCTAAATTCACAACCAGTAGATACAATAGATAAAGCAATTTCACCTGTCTCTCTTTTCTTGTGGTCTCAACGTGCGCCTCCGGAATAGTTAACGCGATGGTCAATGATGACCTTCATTCTGAATCTAACTCATAATATTAAGAAACATCAACAGAATTATAAATTGTTGCATTTTTCTTGGATTATACTTTGTTTTATTTTTATTACCTTCGGTCTCAAGGATAATTCAATTATTTATTTTTTATTGCTTAGAAAGGAGGACGTAGGTATCATTTTCTTTTGTTAAGAAATCATTAGTTACGACGAATTAATTATTAAAAAAAAAATACAAAAAAAGAATTAAAAGAGTCTGTATCGTATCGTAAGACATACCTATTAGTGGATACTCTACCACCCATTAAATATTCCAACAAAAAGAGTAGTAGATACACAATACCTAAACAGGCATATAGTTAGCTATTCACATCAGTAAGACTACAATATGAAAGTTTGCATAAATTACTAATGGCTGCCAAAGACGCGTGTGAATTACCTTTTTTTCTATTTATTATCGGTATTCAATGGGAAGTTATTGAAAGGAATGGTGTTGTTTGTTAACTCTTTAAGATTTAAGAAATTTAATGAGCAACTTAATAACGCGTTTTGCGGGAAAGTGTGAAATCGAAGCCGTCCTTGATCTTCAAGTCAACTAATTCAACCATGCATGCAATGAGCTGACTGGTGTACTTCGTTGAAATTGCTAATAATTATACTCAAGTTTTAATGAGGAATCGGTTATTTAAAAAACACACTTTATATTGATTTTGATTGCTTTTTATAAGTCATAAAAATTGTTCGAAATTATACATTTAAAAGTACCAGAGATGTCATTTATTTGAAAAACTTGCTTTTAAAATGCAAATACAAAATAAAAAATACCAATTTTTTTCTTTTCAAACGTATGTTCTATTTGTAAAATGCAAAATACATTTTTNTTATTGCTTAGAAAGGAGGACGTAGGTATCTCTACTCGTTTAATGCCCAGTAGGCATTTGGCATAAATTATGTCTCAAGAGTGAGAGTACAATGATCCTAAACGTTAAAGTAATTCTTTTTTTTATACCAATATGCGGGTATCTATAATACATGCCTAGATTATTTGGTATCATGAGTTTCACATTTTTCTCAAATTTGTACGGTGAAATCTCTTCTATCAGTAAAAATTTGAAAGTTGTAGCTCAATTAGAAGTATGTAGTTTTGATAATCGGTGACATTTATGACCCAATATGAGATACTATTTTTTATTCGCGCATCAAAGATAATCGAAAATACAACAATTTGATGAGCTTGTTCTTAAATCTTCACCAGGATCCACAAGATAAAACTAATATTTCTTATTTTCTAGGTTAAGCACACATTCTGCCTAGAATGACAGTAAATTCTGTCCTTCTTTATCGAGAGGAATTGAAATTTTTTTATCCTTCGAGAACAGTATTTTATTCTGGAGCAAAGATATTCTATGTCCTTTCCTGTACTTCTAACAATGTGTCTACAAAATTTTATGATGATCGGTTGAGTAGTTAAGATGTGAAATGGTAATAAACGCACTCACATTCGCATTTATATTATTAGTTAGGAAGTTAGGAATGCATTGGGGAGTTGAAAGCTCAATTTTTTTCACAGAATATAGGACCATAAACCTATGTTAGATATTACCTACAATTATATCCGTTCCTAAGAAAACGCGTCTTGATGGATAGGTACTGGTAATAAAGGGATAAGTGATGCTTCTTCTTCGTTTTGAGGTAGGGAACTGACGAAGTTCCGTATCACGTTTCTACAATGGTAATGTAGAAAATCGTTCATCAGAACCAAATTATAACTTTAGTTTTTATCTCATCTACTCTTAAGTTATTCAGAATTTTAGTTTTTTTTTTCAAATATTCACCTAATTTCTTTAAAAAAGATCGTAGATACTAAATCTGTTTTGGATCCTGGCCAATGATAATACATTTACAGTAGGTTGAACCTAGCCATATATACCTAATAGATTCTTCATCATCATCATAAGGTCGTCAGTCCTAAGACTGGTTGGACACGCACCTCCACTCCTTCCTATCCTACGCCAATCTTCGCATTTCCCTAAAGCTACAGCAACCCATTTCTTTAACTATTTGCGAACAGTAATCTAATCTAGGTCTACCTCTACCCATCCTAACCTCCTTTTCTGCCTCTATTATGCTTCTGCATGCCTGAGAAGGTGTCCTACCAACCTATCTCGCCTATTTCTTATTGACTTCCAAAGAGTCCTCTGTTCTCTTACTATTTCTAATACCTCTTCATTTCTACTCTGCTCTATCCACGGTATCCCCATCATTCGCCTGTAACTCCACATTTCGAACGCTTCTAGCCTTTTCTTTTCCGCCGCGCCCACTGTTCATGTTTCGCACCCGTACAGCCCTGTGCTCCAAACACACCTTTAACAATCTTTTTCGAATTTCTAAATTAGAGCATAAAAGTGACTTCTTTTTATTAAAGCCGACTCGACCCTCCGCTATCCTTCGCTTTATATTCCTACTACTCCTTCCGTCCTGACTTATCTGACTTCCTACATACCTTACTGACCCATTAAATGCGTATCTTCTGCAATAAGTATAACAAAAAATCAAGAAAAACAATAAACAGAGATAACTAGAGTTTGCACTTCTGTTTCAATTGGAGGCACTTCTACATCCAATTAAGGCTAGATCATTGAACTTACTGACAGTTGCTGCTATCTTTTGCGTTGGTTGGACCCAAAACTTTGGATTATGATAACCTTCATGCTAATACCTACGTCATGAGTTTACTGTTGTAGTTTTTCCGCATGTTTGGGTCCATTCCTACCGATATTTTCTGAAAGCTTATTCTTGGAATACGGGAGGAATTATGCCAAATTCCATTTTCTTTGTGTACCTAACTCAAATAGTTGAGATAGACGTCTTATAGGTAGTGATCCGAAACGGATTATTACTATGGAAATGTGAAATTGTATGAAACGACGTGTAGGACATTGGCGATCAATAGTAAAAAGATCACAAAGTCAGGAAATCAGTAGCATTTTTTACGAAAAGAAAAGACATTTAAATATTGCATTATTTGCCATTATCAATCATTTATCGCTGGCGCTGCGTGTTGATCACAGGCAAGTTACAAAACATGCTAAATTAACTTGTTACTCACAGTTTTCGTTAAAGCCTAAAAATTAATGTGTAGGAAGTAAAAAAGATGATAATGACAGTGTTACAAAACGTGATGGAGCTAATAATGAAAAATGACAAATCCGATTTGGCTAACGACTCCAAAAAAGCGTCAAATATGAGATTTATTTAGTATAGCAGATGCAAAAAATCAATTTTGTTAAAATAACAATTTAAACTCGTCATGTTGTATAGCTTTTTGCATCTTTCGTATGAATAATAAGTTTTACTTTAACTTTGTTGACGCAGTACAAATTTGGGTACATCGAAAACACTAATTGAACTACGTTCCATAATCATTTTTGATTTTATTTTGAATGGTACGGTTAGACTAAAATATCATCTATGAACCTAACAAAATAGTGAATTATGATTCAAACACCCCATGCAACACGATGAACATTAACTAAAATATACTGACGTATAAAAATCGACTTCAATGCTTTGCCTATATGCACAAACTTAAACAGAAAATAAAAAAAGGTTAGCCTAAAATGACGAGATTGTATTAACTTCTCCAACTATCGATACTACTCCAATTTTCCACATTTAGAAGTGGAATATTTTCCTCAAATTTAAATAATACCACCTTTGAGGTATAACCTATCCAAAACATTAAGAATTATTAAAATCGGTATGTATGAATTCTTTCTATAGAAAACATGTAAAGTTTAAAAGAACCTGTAAAAAAGCACCGACGGTTCCCTACAAACTTGTGGGTATGTATATAAATCGAGTTTTGAAGATTCTTCCCACTTTTTTCCAGAGTGTTTTGTTCCCCGCAAAATCAGTATCCAAAACATATTATTGCAATATTACAGACCTGAATTTTTGATATCAGTTTCAACTTGAGAAAAAGGGTCTTGACAAACAAAGGGACGGACGGACGGACGGACGGACATACAGACAGACAGACAACGGAGTGATTCTATAAGGGTTTCGACTTTCCTATTGAGTTACAAATGTTAATATCTTCTATTCTTTAAATGTAGGTATCCACATTTTTGTAACAGTTAAAAATACTTTTGAAGGTAACTTTTGTTAGCAAGACGTCAAAATTCTAATAATAGTATACCTACTATTAACTGGTGCAGTGTAATATCTGTTGCAGCTATTAACGATTAAGTTAATCGTCTGTGACATTCTCGGTTGGTGTAGTAAAACTGACCTGCTAAATACATTTTCACTTACGATTAATTTTAAAGGCGAGGACGAATTTATTTTTAATCGTCGGTTGTCTTTGATCTGATTTTGCGTATACGCGTGGAAAATCTTGAAGGTCTTCAAAATCCAATTAGTAGCAAGGGCATTCTTAAATTAAGTTAAATTGTTTATCATCATCTATATTGTTTTACTAACTCGAAGGTACCAAGTTCAAGTTACGCTGTCTTACCATTAAATAATATTATGACAAGTAATTACATTTCGCAAATAGAAGATATAATTAAGGTTTAGTTGTGGTTCATCAATGCGAGCTATCAACTGACTAAAAAAAAGAGGCGGTTCTCTATTCGACTGTATTTTTTTTGTTTTTTATTATTATTTTTTTATTGGGTAAGATATATCTCAAGGATGGTCTGGTTTAAATTTGAAAAAAATACTCTAACACTAAAGCGGAAAATGGGGGATGATAAAAAATAGGCACCCTCGTCATTACTATCTTATCTTTCTCACTGTGCAAGGTACATCTCTCAATATTTTTTGTTAACTTTTTAGTTTATGTAAAACACTTTCGACGTAAACTAGTTCCCTCATTTGGATGTCCGAGCGGGTCTTCCTTGGGGGATGTTATCAAGTGCAATAGGAAAAGGTGCAATAGTTCACCAATTAGGAGCGTGGAATGTTAGGACAATGAGGTAACATGGTTAGAAGGGTTCGAAATGTGATATTACAGGCGAATGATGAAGATACCGTGGATAGAGAAGGTTAGAATTGAAGAGGTATTAAAAAGATACCTTCTTAGGCATGAAGGGCTAGTCAGAAACATATTAGAGGCAGAAACAGATGCCACGAGGAGTAGAGGTAGACCTAGATTATATTACTGTTCGCAAATAATTAAGGATGAGGGATGTTCTAGTTTTAAGGAAATGCGAAGATAAGCTCAGTATAGGAATAAGTGGAGGTACGTATCCAACCAGTCTTAGATCTGACGACCTTATGATGGTGATTATGGGTAAAGATGTACTGAATTTTGTCATTCCATTAAATAGTACCCTCACCAACATCCCAAACCACATTAAGTCTTCTTTAAGAAATCATTTAAGCACTTAACCAATGTATGAAGACTTGAAAAACTTTGGCGGTTGTTGTAGAACAAACAAAATAGGTTTAACCCCAACGCCAAAACACGACAATTTAGTTGTCCGAAGCACTTTTCGGTAACAACGTTACCTTCTTAGTCTTCAGTACCTGAACCTTGTTATCGAAAAGTGCTTCGGACAAGTAAAGTGTCGTGTTTTGGCGTTGGGGTTTGAGCTATTTTGTTTGTTCTGTAAACCAATGAAATTTTAATTCTTGGTTGGCGGATTTTCAACGAGATGGTTGAGTTGAAACCGCTGAAATGAGCCTATAATATTTATAAACACTAAAATTGTGAAAAGTGACAAAATCATACTAATAAGTTGTCGTTAATCAAAACCTGATATACTAACAATCGGGTATTTCTAGCTCCTTTTGGATACTTTATGTACCATGAAAGTAAGGGATGTCCACTGGGTCCCATTATTTTGTATAGACTGATGTTTTATGACTAATTTCGTCAAAAATTTAAAGCCATTTTTGGAAAATCGAATGAGATACATGTACATATGTACTTCCTCATTCAAAGTAGGTAAACTGAAGCAAAAGTAATATTCTTTATCGCAATGTAGGTAATAACGTGTTTCAATTTTATTGGCAGATGAATTATAAATGCGCATAAATTTTTATTAAAATTTTATTTGGCTTAATTGGTAGGTAGGTACTATAANGAGCACGAGCGTGTTTGTGTGCGATCGGGCACACGTGTGCGCGAACGGGCTATTGATTCGCCGACTAACCGCGGGCGCCTTTCTTCATGTGCGCCGTATTTGTAAATGTGTCGTACCTGCGTTCTGGGAAAGCAGCTAAACAGTTCAAAGAAAAAACAAACTATCCGGATGTTTCCAGAAGGTTCCAGAAAGTAAACAAAAGAGTATTTATAGGAAGAGACGATCGCCTAGAAGAAGAAAAAAGAAACTATCCGGACGTTTTCAGAAGGTTCAAAGAAAAAACAAACTATCCGGACGTTTCCAGAAGGTTCCCGAAAGTAAACAAAAGAGTATTTAAAGGGAGCGACGATCGCCGAGAGAGAGAGAGAAATAAATTGACCGTTGCAGAAGTGAATCCAGAAATAAATTGACAGTGATAGCAGTGAAATAAATTGCGCAGTGAATAGTGATATATCAACAGTAGTGTAAATAAATAGAATAATTCATAACCTAAGTTTAGTATAATTAAAATAGTTTTTGTCGTTAATAGTAAGTTAATTTTGTTAAAC
>NW_020439992.1:0-6939 GCF_000699045.2 Agrilus planipennis
GAGTATACAACTATTATATAATATATTGTAATAATTGTCTTATTGTTTATAAAAAAGATAAATAATTAATTAATTACTAGTAGAGGACCTTCCTCGCAACAACAAGTAAACAGCATGCTCGCAGGGCCGTTTGTTCGGTCAATCATCGCGCACTCTTTTTGAATGAACTTAGGATGCCGATTTGGACCTAAATGCACTTTATTTCAAATGTGCAAGAGTGAAAGTAGTTTTCACTAAAAAATTCAATTTCTTAGTCATCTTATGCATATTAAAAATAAAAATTTTGACGATCGGTCGGAAAATCCATGACCGTATTTTTAATGAATTTGTTCTCACTATCATATGTACAATTTAGTAGACAAACCGTATAATACTAGGTATTGTTGAATTGAACCATGTGAATAATTCCCCATATAAAGAAATACAATGCTCCTAAGAATCCTTAGAAAATATTTTGCTCAATGTTTCTTGCGGTTTAACTATAAAACATACTTGTGAAACTGTACTGCATACTGTATTGTAGGAAACTAACGAGTGAGCTGAACAATTCATTTGGATTGTTTCATGTACCGATTTCGTTCTATTATACATATAGTATTATAATATTGTGTAGATATCACACGAGTGTTTGATATTCTTATTTTCGTGCTATTTTTTATTTAATTCAAGTACAGCTAGCTGATTTTTCCGCGCACAGTACCACCAGATCGCTCGCACAAATCGTACGCGGTTGTCGCTTGCTTTATGATGAGGCAGAAGTAGAAACGTCCTCACGCGCATGCGCACCGCTCTCAGAGACGGAAGACATTCTAATAATAGTTTTTGTAATTCCTAAGCCAAATATGTACGCAAACGGTATTATTATTAACCATACAACTGAAATTTTTGTGAAGAGGAAATAAATTGAAATATGTTCGGATAAATAGAAAATAGCGCGTCCCGACGCCGGTCGCCTTGCCGGTACGTCCCAGACAGCGTACCTTGGCATGCACGCGGCGTCACCTTGGCAATAATCCAGCAACAAGAGAACGCCGGACGCCGCCAACGTCGGGATGCCACAGACACAATACTAGCCGATTAAAATGTTTTTCGATAAGACTTTTTGCTATTTTTGGACGCTTTTATGTATTGATATTGACGATACCGTTTAATACCATTGTTTCGCCCGATACAACCTTCGTCAAGAATAAAATCTGTGAGGAATCAATGATCTGAAGTTATAACGAGTTATTTAAAATATTAGTGTTCGATACCCCTCAATAATCTTTATTTCCTAAACGATCATGAGGAATACAATCAATAATGAAAGTTAAAATTTAAATATGTACATTAAATATTCGAACTGCAATAGTTCTCTGATAAATAAATTTACAAATCTTACCTGTAATACTTAATAACGAAGAAAATACTAAAACTATTAATGTCCATGGTGGCCAACCATATAATAAGTGGCTATGAAGCCGTCTTCGACCTGAAACAATTGTAAAATTGTCGTTAAAAATTCTAACAAATTCAAATAAAAAAAGCAATGATTACGGTACTAAAGTTTAATAATATGAATAGGTAAACGATAACGATTAGTTATTATTTATTATCATCATTATTTTTACACTATTAAATATCGTATTTTCGAATCGGATTTGCCAACTTATTAAATAATTCATGTCTGTGATTTTATTGGAATATAGCAAAACGAGAGCACAGGTGCCAACGCCCTCAATCGACTATAATTTGATAGCGATTACGCAAACCCGGTTACACGATACGACCTATTGACGATTCAGAGACATCTCTCTATGGCCCCAGTCAAATAACAGTCAGAAAGGTACAAAAAATATTGTTAGATGTTCAGATAATAAATCGATAGTTAAAAGCATAAAAAAAAATAAGTGTGCGCATATCGAGCTAGCATGACAAACTTATATTTATCATTTCTAGAATGTGGGTACTATAGTTTGTCGATAATTTGTTACTAAATCCAAAAGTTTGTCGCTCTAGACGAAATGTTACCCTAATATCAAGCTGATATTACTACTTCGCCTCTCGAAATAGAAATGGCATAAGAGCTAAGGGTCTATAATTTGCGCTGAAAGATTATACTTTTGTCCATTTTGTCGCTGGTCTATCCTCCAGCAATCCAGAGAAAAAATCTGGAGAACCGCCCAACTGATACTACACATAGCGTATCTCTATGTAGAAATGGCGTAGATAAATGCTGCAGGGCTATCATTTGTCGCTGAAAAATTGAAAATTTTGCCCAATTTGTCGCTAGTCTATTCTCCAGCAGTCCAGGGAAAAACGACTTGAGAGTCGCCGAGTACTTCTTTCCGGCTTTCCAATCGTTTTTCGTTGGACAGATGCAGGATAAACCAGTCATAAAATAGATAAACGTAGGTGCCATCCTTCAGTGACAAATTAGCAACGAATTATAGCCCTTTTAGTATTTAAAAAAAAAAAAAAAACTTTTGAGTGTTTCATTCCCACCAGCCAGTAATGCTGGTGGGCGGGCAGTCCCTCCGGACTATGCCGGAAGGTAGGGCGGAAGGCCCTCTTCAGCCTGCTTTCAGGAATCGTAGGAATGGGTGGGTGGTGGTTCGGGTGAAAAAGATGAGACGGATGAAATGAAGACAGAACAGAGTGAAAGATTATCTGTGGAATATTATTACTGCCTCAGCATTTGCCTAAGTGATCCAAGGAAACCACAGAAAAACTTGGACCAAGGCAGACGGACCCGGAATCGAACCGGCGTCCTCCCGATGCAATGGTCTAGACCTCTAGGCCATGCCGCTCGGTTTTTAGTATTTCTCATTGTCACATATACGGCTGGAGTGACAAATTTTTGGATTTAGCAGCAAATTAGTGATAAATTATAATGCAATTTAGAAATGAGAAATATAACTTTGTCGGACTTTCTCAAGTCTAAGAAATTTTCAAGCAAGTGGTTTTATGTTAGATATACATAGAGAGTTTAATAAATATCCATTTTTTAATAACGTTTCCAATAAATCTTTTACCTGACATAATAAGAAAAACAATATTGCATCGGCTAGGAATCAAACTTGGTAAGCAGTCATTCTATAACTACCGACGCTTCTTGCAAAGTTTATCTGACTTAAGGTATTTTTTACTCGTATTAATTACAGGTTAATTTAAATTAAATTTTACCTTTCGAATAATGTAAGGTTCATTCACCTCCTTTTATAATAAAAAAATACTAGATGTAGGTGTAGTGATTGATATCTTTATGATGATTTTTTTTTTTTTCGCTCAAAAGGAATAGCGGTGGCGAAGTATCGTGTTATCATAATATTAATAGGGGAAGGAGTACTATACAATCCAAATGAAAAATTCAGCTTTTTTGTATGTAAGAAGGTTTTCATTAAAGCTCAAGCGCTTAATGTGTACTCTCAACGTAGGAAAAGTAAATTAATAGTTAGATGTCACAGATAGAGACCAGTATAATACTCTATTACACAATTAGGTAGTTTTATAAAAATACATACTACATAATACGATGAAATTTTAAAACATGCTGTCATTTCTTTAATTTGCGTGCAATTTTTCAATCCAAATATGTGGGTCCTGCTAATAAGTGTACCTCCTACACATAAATCTGCCCACGGGTTTTTAAACAACACTTGTGTTTTAGACGCAGAATCCATACACTGTATCTATAGCTACGTTGAAAGTATGTAAATTCTTATATAAAGTTTTGCTTAAAAATTTCAATTTCAAAAATCAGATAATTTCGGAGCAATATAATTAGAAAAATTTATTGCACTTGCATAGATATTTGTAATTTTGCAATAAATAAAGTATATTAATAATTTTCAAAATTGTATCTAAACACATATATAATCATTTGAGTTCCGATTAATTATTTTTCATGATCTGTACACCATATTTTATTTAATTGTATTAAAGGAAATGTCAATTGAGAAATGTGTGGGATGATGGCATTAAGTAAATCATAATTGGTGTTTAAGAAGTGGCCTGAATAATAATTGAGGCAATGTATCTATATTTTAAAACACGAGCATTTCTAACACTTTTAAAGACGTTACCTAATAACGATAACGTTAAATAAATATTTAAAATTATTTTCGCAATTACAAAGATGGTGTTAAAAATTAGAAACAATTTTGATAGGTAGGCACATATGAAAAGTAAAATGGTAAAAATGGCACAATATAAGGTAAAACTGACCTGAAAATCTGGTAAGAAATTGTTGGAGTCCAGTTGTTAGTGCTTGCAAGTGATATTGAAGTATATTAATAGGTACCAGGGCTATGGCTGCACTACTAGGAGAGCCTTTTGCTGCTGAGCCCCATTCCGACATCACGTGTGCCACTGGAAACAAAAGAAAGCCTAATTTAGTATACAAATGTATACGTAACAGGTAAGGATGATGAAGTTATTTTGTCATATAAGTCATATTAAACGTATTTGTACATTAATATTGCAAATTTGCAATCATTTTATGCAGTCCTCACCACAGAAATAACAAGTTTAGTATGAATTTGACAAGTGGACACTTGGATACTTAGATTAGATAGAAAAACGGGGGGTTGGTTGATATTAAATAACATCAAAGTCTTATTTATTGTATGTAAAATACGATAAAGGTAAAATGTCCAGTAATAATTTTAATCAAAGGTACCTAAATCTTACTAATTATAGGTAGGTATCCACTAAATAAAATTATTCTCAGTCAAATTACATTTTGTTGCCCAATTGCTTTAAAATAAATAAACAATAAAAGTAGTTTTTTGGCTTAGAAATCAGAAAAAGGTAGCTAAATTTGGAGATGCGGTAGTTGCACAAGTTGAAGTAATTAGAAAAAAGGTAGAATATCTATCAACTAGCTAGCTATATGATTAATACAGAAAGAAAATTGTACCTACTCCTTAATTTAATTGCGAATATTAATTACAAATGCAGATAGGTACTTAATTGTTTATCATGAAAAGGGTTGTAATACGTATGAGGTGGCTACACATTAGAGATGGAAATATTCCAATAGCAGATTACATTAATTTGAAATTCTACGTAAATGGGTAGTTATTGGAACAATTATTGTCAACTTTTTGCATCGCCCTTGTAACAAGCTGAAATTAACAACATGTTTATCGTTAATTAATGTCAAATGATTGCAATTTTTCATCGTTGCCTAATTAAAATCAAATCAAATTTCAAAGGACTGAAATGGGGCAAATCAAATTTTGTAAAGATTGCTATTATAAGAATATTGCTAAATTAGGTATGTAATTCCTTATTTAGTCAAATTACCTGGCTATAAAATTTTTGTCTATAGCCTAGACGTTTCAAAAATAACTAGGTTAATAGGTGTCCCAGGTAATGCTTATTTATAGGGAAAATTTTTGTCATTACTTCCCATTGGTTCTATCTGTTCCCTTTTCAAAAAAAGGATTCACTAATAGAAATAGAAAAATATAATACTAAGAACAAATGAATTTTCACAAAGTAAATTCATGTTCGTAGTTCCTCCACATGCATGTATGTGTACATATATTATAGGTGGGTATTCCTGTCTACCAGAAGAGTTCGGTCGTGACAGCAAAGAGACGATTGCAAGAGCAAATGGTGTAATATTTACTTTTTTGAAATTATCGACAAGTTATTCTTAAATGAACGCCACGTTAACAATACAAAATTTGTTCAAATTTTAAGGGACATTAATTTATAAAAAAATACACGTATGGCTGTTTGGTTAATTCGAAAATATTAGGAATGTCAGCTCTACTATGCATAGCATTTCTATTATTTCCCATGAGTATGTTTGATGGTGTAGTTTAGAAATGTAATATTTTTAAGGTAATACAGGTCAGTATCTTTCACTTCTAAACAATACCACACTTTATACATCACGAATTACAACTAGGAACTTACATTGCAAAATTCTCAAAGACATGTACGTGAATATGCGGCCCATGGGACTTCAGACATTTTCCAATCCACACAACCTAAACAGCACATTGCACTGAGGCTTTTAGAAAAAAAGCCAAGGAGTCACATGTTAATCATACACTACATTTTTAGTAAAGTTGTTCGGTTGAAAGAAAAATGCTAAACAACGCGAGTTCGAGAGACACTATACGCGATCATATAAAACCGACATGAATAATTAATGGAAACAAGTAAAAAAACGAAAACGAATAGTCGAATTGTAAAAAATAAGCCGTTAATACGTAAAAATGGTCTCGACGAATATCAACTATGATTTTATTAAACACATACGAGCGTAACATTCAACAACACACCTAAACCACGACCAACGTTTACCTGAACTGACGGACTTACCAACATGCCATGGCTAACGAACACTTCCGATTTTTAACGAACAAATACGACAGAGGGCGGACGCGATTTTCACCTGAAGTCGGCCACCGTGAACGTCGTTTTTACCTGCAGTAAAAGATACGGCGATGTGCATTAAATTGATACTACTTTCACTGTTATTCCATTTTTTGCCTGCCGAGTTGAGAAACGCAGTCTTGATCATGTCTAATAACGTTTAGGATTAGATAAACGTCACATTACTCCTTTATCATCGACCAAACCTTCTACCTCCCAAGGAACCCACGAAATTAGACAGACAGGTAAAGCAAAAAAATTATTACATCTTCTATTTCTATACGTATTCAGTACTTATTTCCCAAATACTGAATATACCTAATACATTTTACTTTTACATTTATATGTTATCAGTACGAATTAAGAATTTTTTTTTCGAGTTTCCATCTTTGAATTAAGTTTACTTTGGGAAAAGGTGGGGGCTCTCAAATACCGTCGGTACCATAAAATTCTACGTACTTTAATTTTTGCGTAATGACAATATTTCAAAGCTTAGTAAATACGTTCCCTGTCCCAATAATTTCACAGGGCTTTTTTATGTTTAAACTGCTATATACATTTTTA
>NW_020439993.1:0-3823 GCF_000699045.2 Agrilus planipennis
GTAAAGGGCGTATTCCATTTACCGAGACAGAATAACCTAGAAAAGAGACTTCTCGTTTACCAAAATTGCATTTGGCTTGATTAAGCAATATTCCGTAGGAATGCAGGCGAGTAAATAAGGTGTGTAAATGCTGCTTGTGCTGTTCAGCATTTTCCGATGCGACCAGTATATCATCAATGTAAGCAAAAAAGAAGTCAAGACCGTGTAACACTTCGTCGATAAAGCGTTGGAATGTTTGGCTGGCGTTGCGTAATCCAAAATTCATGTACAGAACAAACCAAACGGTGTTGTAATTGCTGTTTTTGGGATGTCTTCTTCTGCAACTGGAGTTTGGTTATATGCTCGAACTAGGTCGATAGTAGAGAAAGTTGTCATGTTTGCCAGTGCATGTGTGAAGTCGTCAATGTTGCGTACAGAATATCTGTCTGGGATTGTTCTCGCGTTGAGAGCACGGTAGTCTCCGCATGGGCGCCATTCATCGCCTTTCTTTGGGACTATGTGTAGTGGCGATGTCCAGGGGCTGGAGGAGGGACGTGAGATACCCAGTTGTACCAACGTTTCAAATTCTCTCTTGGCTGCAGAGAAACGGTACGGAGCAAAACGTCGTGGTTTACGTGCTACCGGTGGACCGGGGGTAGTGTTGATGTAGTGTCTCGTTGAATGTTTCGATAAGGTGATCTGGCCTCTGGGTCGAGTTAATGAGGGAAAATGCTGAAGTATCTCGTGGTAAGCAGAAGTGGTCGGTTTCGTTTCTGTGACGAAAGTAACGGAAGGTTGGCTGCAGTTGATTAGTTGACCAGAGGTGGTGAGGTGTGTGAGTCGATCCAGGAGTCGTTGGTTGCTTAAGTCTACCAACAATTGGTAGTGTGCAAGAAAATCTGCACCGATAATTGGTTTGGTGACGTCAGCTATGATGAATCGCCATGGGAAATATCTTCGTAGGTCTAAATTGAGAGACAGAACAATGGTACCATAAGTCACTATGTTGGTGCCGTTTGCTGCCTGTAGCGTGAACGTGGATTTCTGACGTGGCCCAGGTATTAGTGACTTGGGATACACGCAGATGTCAGTACCGGTGTCGACTAGGAATTTTTAGTGTGTGACTCTGTCCGATATAAATAGGCGACGCTGCGCTGTGTGGACTTCAGTCGTTGCCATACGTGGTTTCCTGGTTGATTTCCTGTCGTCCTCCGTCATGGTAGGATGCGTTAGTGCCTTGCGCTTGACCATTTGCCCTAATATTGTGATTGGAACGTTGTCGGGGTAGAAAACTGCGTGAATTTAAACGGTGTTTCTTGTAATGTGTCGTCTCATGTTGTTCAGATTCATCTGGAGGGCATGTACCATGTTGGTTAAGGTTTGAATGGTCTCAGAAGTGGAACTGGTCGTGGGGTTAGCTGCGCCTATGGTTTGCGTTTTGATTGCTTCCATGATGCAATCAGCTATCAGCTATCTCTGCTGTAGTTGCGATGATGGCTTGAATATTAAGAGGAAGATGACTTAACCAAATGGTTCGCAGTAAATTGTCCGACATTGTGGTTCCAGCCAGACCGCGTAGATGACGCAGAAATTGCGTGGGTTTCCTGTCTCCCAAATCTCCTGGCAGGAGGAGTTGTTTCATCCGTTTTTCTTGGGAGATGCTTAGCCGACGAATGAGTGCTGCCCTGATGATCGCCGGGGGGTTGACAAACATATCACGCACTTCCGCCACATAGTGAGGTTCAAGGTTGCCTAGCACATACCCAAACTTTGTTGATTCGGACGTAATTCCGTAGGCCTCAAAACTGCGGTCAACCATACAAAACCAGGGTCGGAAGGCACGAAGGGTGACAATTTGACGTCTAGTCGGTCAAGGGACATGGTGAACGGAGACGTGTTGTGGCAAGATTGGGTGTCACGTTGCGGCTGGCCTGGGTGGTGTTGTTAGTTTACATGCTGCGTGTCGTGGAACAGGGCTGCGCTGCTCCGCAGGGTGACCAATGTAGTCCTGATGAAGACTGGCCGGTGGAGAATGTGTGACGGATCAGACGGCGGCTTGGATGGTAAATCATCTTCAGAAGGTTCCGGCTGTGGTCACCAATGTTGTTCATTAGTGTCTATATGTTCTTTAGTCGGGGTCACCACTGTAATCGTATAGAGATCCAAAGTTGTGGTTCTGAGAAGAACCGATTTATAATAGCGTTGGACACATTTCTGCATCAATGATTAGTTATGACACTATTGCAGCATCCGATGATTGACACAATTGCAGCATCCAAGGGTTGACACTATTGCAGCATCCAAATTAAAGTGAGCCTGGTGTTAGACTGATTTATTCAATTATTTACACGCTATTTATATAAAAATTATTTACATTGGTTTAATGGCAATAGTTATTTCAGCAGTTTACATACGTATGTGTAAATGTCTATGACCTAGTTAGTCGCACTGTACCGCGACTTTACTAAGTCGGCAGAAATGATGAACATTCATTATTACATATTTGAATTGTTTATTGCTATACCGAGTGTTCCCACACCAGGGACGTATCTATGAGAACAGTTGGAAGTTTAAATAAGAAACCCGGACAATTTGTAAATCAGTCCACAGGCCCTTCACGATTTCACGTACAAGAATTAACAAACACTGAACTTAAACGATAATTGCTATTATGACGAATATGGAAACTGTTTTGCTTTAATTAAACCCGCTGAAAATTTAGAAAATGAAAATTTCGAAAACGAAATTGAAAATACTCCAGACGAACATTACGACGAAAATTTTACGACACTAGCCTCGAGCGAGAACGCGACCTAGAATTTGACGAAATCAATAATTTGTTAAAAAAAAATTACCCTTTATTACATCCCAAAAATACCAACATGAGATCTTAATTGACACAGGTGCCTCTGTTTCAATTATGAACCCAAATTTGGCTTTTTCGTACTTTTCCGAATACATTTATGAACATGGATCATATACATCGATGGAAATTCCCATTATTGGAAGAATTTAATAAACATTCAGAAATAGAATTCTTTGTTTTTTAATTCCATGGTAAATTTCAAAGTTTAATATCTAATCCCGATTTACAAGAACTACAAGCAACAATTAATTACGCGAAAAACATACTTGTAATTGGAGATACCATCATTTCTTTCTCACACACAGAAAACAAAACATCTCAATCTTATCAGATTACTCTAAACAATCTTGATCTATTAGATGGAAGCTATGTCATCACACATGATGGTATTCTACCGGGAATATACACTGTAAAACAAGGTAAATGTCACGTAAACTGTCTAAACAACATCAACAACACAGAACTTATAGACATTGACCCCACTGAAAACTTTATAATATCCCATGAGAAGCCACCTGACACTAATGATGACGTTAAATTCGAACCTTTTGATGACCTTAGAACTGACCACATGAACTCAGAAGAGAAATCAAAAATAATTAAACCATGTCAAAAATATAATAATATATTTCACAAAGACCAGAATAAATTAACTGCTACCACCAACGTCACTCACAATATTAGAACTGTAGACGACGAACCTGTTTACAAAAAATCATTTAGGTACCCTCAACGAATGAAAGACGAAATACATAAACAGGTAAACAAATTATTAACTGACGGCATTATACAACCCTCAATTTCCCCTTATTCCTCACCAGTTTGTTTTGTCCCGAAAAAATTAGACGCAACGGGCACTAAAAAATGGAGAATGGTGATAGATTTCCGAGAGCTAAATAAAAAGACCATTGAGGATAAATATCCTTTACCTAGAATCGATGATGTTCTAGACTCACTAGGTAAATGTTCATATTATAC
>NW_020439993.1:5041-6925 GCF_000699045.2 Agrilus planipennis
TATATAAAAAGTATTTTAGAATATTAATAATAACGATTCACTTTATTCTCTACCAATACTTATTATAATAAACAAGGCAAATGAATTTTGGTTTAATGCGATTTATTATAAAGTTATATAATGTTTTAAAAAAAAGCGTTAAAAAATATAGCTGCTTCTTATTTAAATAAAAAACTTTGAATGTTAATATTTCCATAAACAATTCGTAGTATTAGATATAAGTACATGATTAACTGTAAATGAATACGGGCATGTGATTGAAAAATACTAAGTTCCCTGATTCTTGATATTACACGTTCAATGTGTATTCGTAAGCTTGCTATCCGTATTGCCACTTTTACTTCTGATTTTGAACTTCTATATGCCTCACTAATTGTGCATTTTTGGTTGTGAACTGCTCTTCAAAATGTTTCAATCCTCTATCTGTCATAATTTGTGCTCCATCTTCAACTAGACTTAAGAAATTAGACTCTTCTACAATCATTTTATCAGTGATTCTTCCTCCAAATCCGTTTGAGATAAAGGAAATTAAACCATCTAGAGTGCAACCTATCAAATACTTTATAGTGTTGCAGCCTTTGTATTGAGACCAAGAAAATGACTGGTTAATTGGATTACTTGGTTTTTGAATCGATATTTCGAAACAATCTATTATACATTGTACTCTTCTGTATCTATGTCTAAATGGAATCGGAAGTTGTTGTTGTACATCAAATAAACTTTTCCACTGAACGAAGGGCTTGAGGAATTTAGCTAGTAAAGGAAAACCATTTTGCACTATTGAACATACTTTCGTAACTGACAAACAGAAGTCATCAGCTAATATCCTGTAAGATGTATCAAGTTTAATTTTCTTCAACGTTACAAAAATATCAAGCTTCGCAATTTTGTACTTTTGAGACAACAATTATACTATAAACAAAGAATTGCTAGGAATTCCTGGATACAGTTTTGGGTTTTTCTCAATCAAATATATACTTCTTTTTTTAAGGTATTCTTTCGAATTCTAAATTTGTACAAAACCCTCGGACATATCAATACCTGAGAACGCAGATGTGTCAGATGTTGTATCACCACTCGTGGATGCCATTAAATCTATTGAGGAACCTTTTTGAGATTCAAAGAGAGGCAGAGTTTCACATTTTCGTTTACTTTTATTGCCTTCATTAGTAGTATCTTCTGATCTGCGTTTTTACACGTTATTTGAACCAAGTCTTTCCTTATACATTGAATAGCTTTGGATCTTCTTGGTGGTTTCAAATTAACTTGGATATGACGATCGATTGAAGTAGGATTTTGAATATTACTCTCTTCCTCTTTATTAGCCTCCAAATAAACTTCCTCATTTGCCAGATTTTCATGCAACAGTTGTTTTATAATGTCTCTTTGATCTTTTTTCTGTATTAAAGATCTAGTTTTAAAAGTATGTAACGCGGACTGCTTCTTTTGACAATCAAAAATACTAGGAATGACACCTTCTTTAAGCTTTATTCTTCCACATTTCATGGTTTTTATATAAAGATAATTTTCTATGTCCTCTTCAACCTATATTTGTTAAAAAAAATATTATAAAAAGATTGTTGATTTATATTGTTTAATATCATGTTTAAATATTTCTGTACATATTTCTATTTTTATTATTATTGTTTGTAAATATCTTTTCAAATTTTCTGTTCAAATTGAGTTGTATTGTTCTGTTATTCTTAAGACTTTAATAAACATTCAGAAATAGAATTCTTTGTTTTTTAATTCCATGGTAAATTTCAAAGTTTAATATCTAATCCCGATTTACAAGAACTACAAGCAACAATTAATTACGCGAAAAACATACTTGTAATTGGAGATACCATCATTTCTTTCTCACACACAGAAAACAAAACATCT
>NW_020439994.1:0-6998 GCF_000699045.2 Agrilus planipennis
TGATATCTATAATTCGAATTTCCCCAAGCAAAAGGCGGCTCTTTTGTTATCGACGTGCCAAGCCTTCTTTTATTTTACAATTTTATCAACATCTAATCATAATTAGCCCTTTTTTTTTTCCTTCTTAAAATATCAAATTGTATTACCTGGATGGTAAACAATTCCGCGTGTTTCACGGCTTTATTATTAATCACTACTATTATTATTATTATTTTTTTCGTTGAATTGTTGATTTTAAACCATTCCAGAATTTCCTCGAAAATACAAACTTATTATACGTGAAAATCTGCCTCAAGAATTACCATCTTTCGTTCTTAGAGGTATTAGTTAGCTGTTTGTGTAAAAACATTTTTGGTCTCGAAGCCTTATAGTGTAACTACTATCGTTGTTCGAGATTATAAGAATCATTATTTTTTTTGAAGAAATTTTCAATAACCAACCATACACTGGAAAATACATATACAATAGTCAGCTTCTATTTGTGTTTTGATATTGTCAAATTGATAATAATAAATATTCACCTAAAGTGTTTATTTTACAAAACAAATAAGGATTTTTGAAAGTTCGATATAGTACCTACATTTGTAGTATGTTTTGATACCAGAACGGGGCATATAAAGTCTAAGACCTGGAATGAACTTCAGTCATTATTTAAACTCAGTATCGTGTAATGAAAGTGATTTTGCGCCAGTTCGTTTTTAATGTGCCATTCAAACGCAGTCAATTAAACTAAACGATATATACTACTAACAATGACTAAATAAAAGTGCTTTTAAATCGCCAACTTGATAAATAATCAGTTCCTCGATCGTACGAAATAACAATTTCTCTCCGTTGTATTTTGTTTAACAGTTAAAAAAAAAAAAAAGAATAATCAACAGCCGCATTTTTAATTTTTGTTTTTTCGTAATATTTGGATACTAACCCAAAGGATTTTAGTGACACATTCGTTGTTTAATGGGTTGATTTCCCGGAAATTGAATTTGGTTGAGGCGACGTAAAAGAAGAAGTTCCTATATTCGACCCCAACGTCACCATAAGCGAAGCCGACAGCGAGATCCTGGAACCTGGGAGCGAGGCCGATTCTAAACACGACATAGACGAGGACAATTCAAAGTCTGAAGAACAAGAGATACAAACGACGGGAATTTTGGAAAACGGAAGTGGCGCGGGTGAGGCCATTTACGAAAACGCCGAGTTCCTCCAGGAACATGCGGACAATTTGGAGAGCATTTACGAAAACGTCGAGGTCATTAGGGAGACGTCGAAGAGGAGTAGCAGC
The DNA here is from genome assembly GCF_000699045.2 of Agrilus planipennis. NCBI lineage: Eukaryota > Metazoa > Arthropoda > Insecta > Coleoptera > Buprestidae > Agrilus > Agrilus planipennis. The sequence goes on from NW_020439994.1 coordinate 1,283, forward strand.
AGCGAGTGCAAAGCCGCGGGGTCGGAGATAAGCGGCGACGTCGAAGTCGAAAACGTACTCAATCTGAAAGAGAACAGCGGCAACGGCGACTTCAAGGCCGAAACGTCAAAATTCATACAAAACGAAATCGAATTTGTCGAAAACAACGACGACAGGGTCCCCGTTCCGTCGCCACCTCCCCAAAACTCCGACGAACTCAAAGACAGTCTCGAAGCAGAAACAATTGAAATCCAAAATCCTCCTCGTGAATCTTCAAATGTTGAGGAAGAACAACTAGTAACAGAAACAATAACGAAAGGTTCGCCTTCAGGAGACCAAGCAGAAGAAACAAAAGAAGACCGCAAGTCCGTTCCCGATAAACAAATCGAAGACGAACAGAAACCCGATGTTGCGAGAGACTTGTCTTCCGGTGACCAGTCGGATTTTGTCGACCGGAAGCCGGAAGAGGCGGAATTGAATAATAAAGAAGAAATAACATCGGAAACGATTGAGAATAACAGCAACGATGTCGAAACAACAACCGAAGTGAAGAGGACGATTATTGGTGATGATGATGTTGATGATGAGGAGGCCGTTGTTGCAACGACCACTGTCGAGTCGATTAGCAAGTTCGAAACTGAAAAGGTCAAATCGTTGAAGATGCACTTCATGAAAACGGACGTGAACGAATCGATTGTGCTGCAGAAGGCGGAAGAAAAAGAACTCGAGGAACTGAAAAGCTTCAACATAATGAAGAAAATAAGCAAGTTCGAGAGTAATTCTGTCGTAGCAACTAAAGAAACCGCCGCAACTAATAACGCTTGCTCTAACATTCAAAACAACTGCGTAAGTGCACCATTTTTTTTTTTTTTTATTCTCTTGTTTTCGTTCAGCGCGCTTCTATTGTTTGTTTGTTTGTGTTGTTAGCTTTTTATTATCTGTTGAAAGTTTTGNCACACTTCCTCAAATTAATGAGGAAAAATTTTTGTTGCTGTTGTCACATCCCCGCCGGGAATCGAACCCGGGCTCTTTGGCTTTACGCGCCAATGCTTTGACCACTAAGCTACGAGAGAGCTATGAGAATAGGTATTTCATATTAAAACTAACTCACTTCGGGAAGAATTATTCTACATTGTATGTATATTTATTTTCTGTTTCTTACTAGGAATTAGTAAGAAGTCAAGATCTATATTCCAAGAGCTCGATGCCAATTCTTCGAAACCGCCCCCAATATCGCCAGTGTCTACCCCCAAATTAGGAATTTCTGTACGGAATGCCAGAGATGTAAGTCTTTTTTCATTTGTTTTACGATATTTCTTAAACTAGGCGCGTCATTTTTATTATTGTGTACGAAAGTTTCTTATTTCTTTTTTTTTTCTTCGCAAATTTTGTGGCAAATGTTTTTAACTTTCAACTTTCACTTGTTTAACTTTCATTTGTTTACTTGAAATTAAGAGTCTAATTTTCTTCACCTTTACAACGTTTTCTATCAAGTTACGATTATTTTTGTATTATTTTACATAAATTGTGTGTGGTGCGTGCAGAGAAAATATTTTTAAAAAACAAAGGATAATTAATGATAGGCCTATTTGAATCGCACCACGTCGGAAGATGTTGTCAAAGCTACCGACGAAGTGGACGAAGTCGTGGTTCAAACAGCCGACATAACGGATCGCTTCAAGTTTTTCGAAACGTATAGAGAACCGGAAAAAGAACGAAAACAGTTCAGAATCACCCCTCCGCGAGAGGGCCAACTCAAGGTTAATTTGGTGTGACCTAATAACAATCCCCTCGAAACCATACAGAAAATTATAATTGCATATTATTAACTTTCTGTGTCTTGGGGGTCGATTTTTTGAGTGTTGTTGCATTTTTGCGTTTCATTCCAACAAAATACGCTCTGCTACTAACAAAAGAAGATAGTTATTAACAGCTTTTGTTTCGTATACTCGAAAAATAACACTAGAGCCACCCTGTATATTTTGGCGATGTAGTTTTGCGAGTTTGTAATGTGTTTTGCCCTCTTCTCGAATGGGGGATGTTTATTATGAAACGATTGCAGGTGGAGTCTCCGGAACGCGAAATTTATCGCGATCCGGAACTGGTAAGGTCCGAAGATTATGTGGAAGACTCGGTGGTTGCTAAACAGACTCACACAGCTACGAAGATGTTGAACAAATTCCGGCAGATGGAGGAGAATCTGTACAGGGAACAGGAACCCCAAGGTAAGAAGTTTTTCAGTTGGATATGGGAAATTGGGGTTCGAATTTGACCGTTAATTGTCGCGAGGCGAATTGACGTGCACCTAAAATTATTTTTTCTCTTTTTTATTAGCGTTTTTTTTATTTATTGGAAATTAAAGTTCGGAATTTATTGTGATTAGCGACTGTGGTGCACCCAAACCAAACTTATTGGAATTTTATTCAGTTGTATGGGAAATTCGGGTTCGAATTTGACCGTTAATTGTCGCGAGGCGAATTGACGTGCACCTAAAATTATTTTTTCTCTTTTCTATTAGCGATTTTTTTATTTATTGGAAATTAAAGTTCGGAATTTATTGTGATTAGCGACTGTGGTGCACCCAAACCAAACTTATTGGAATTTTATTCAGTTGTATGGGAAATTCGGGTTCGAATTTGACCGTTAATTGTCGCGAGGCGAATTGACGTGCACCTAAAATTATTTTTTCTCTTTTCTATTAGCGATTTTTTTATTTATTGGAAATTAAAGTTCGGAATTTATTGTGATTAGCGACTGTGGTGCACCCAAACCAAACTTATTGGAATTTTATTCAGTTGTATGGGAAATTCGGGTTCGAATTTGACCGTTAATTGTCGCGAGGCGAATTGACGTGCACCTAAAATTATTTTTTCTCTTTTCTATTAGCGATTTTTTTATTTATTGGAAATTAAAGTTCGGAATTTATTGTGATTAGCGACTGTGGTGCACCCAAACCAAACTTATTGGAATTTTATTCAGTTGTATGGGAAATTCGGGTTCGAATTTGACCGTTAATTGTCGCGAGGCGAATTGACGTGCACCTAAAATTATTTTTTCTCTTTTCTATTAGCGATTTTTTTATTTATTGGAAATTAAAGTTCGGAATTTATTGTGATTAGCGACTGTGGTGCACCCAAACCAAACTTATTGGAATTTTATTCAGTTGTATGGGAAATTCGGGTTCGAATTTGACCGTTAATTGTCGCGAGGCGAATTGACGTGCACCTAAAATTATTTTTTCTCTTTTCTATTAGCGATTTTTTTATTTATTGGAAATTAAAGTTCGGAATTTATTGTGATTAGCGACTGTGGTGCACCCAAACCAAACTTATTGGAATTTTATTCAGTTGTATGGGAAATTCGGGTTCGAATTTGACCGTTAATTGTCGCGAGGCGAATTGACGTGCACCTAAAATTATTTTTTCTCTTTTCTATTAGCGATTTTTTTATTTATTGGAAATTAAAGTTCGGAATTTATTGTGATTAGCGACTGTGGTGCACCCAAACCAAACTTATTGGAATTTTATTCAGTTGTATGGGAAATTCGGGTTCGAATTTGACCGTTAATTGTCGCGAGGCGAATTGACGTGCACCTAAAATTATTTTTTCTCTTTTCTATTAGCGATTTTTTTATTTATTGGAAATTAAAGTTCGGAATTTATTGTGATTAGCGACTGTGGTGCACCCAAACCAAACTTATTGGAATTTTATTCAGTTGTATGGGAAATTCGGGTTCGAATTTGACCGTTAATTGTCGCGAGGCGAATTGACGTGCACCTAAAATTATTTTTTCTCTTTTCTATTAGCGATTTTTTTATTTATTGGAAATTAAAGTTCGGAATTTATTGTGATTAGCGACTGTGGTGCACCCAAACCAAACTTATTGGAATTTTATTCAGTTGTATGGGAAATTCGGGTTCGAATTTGACCGTTAATTGTCGCGAGGCGAATTGACGTGCACCTAAAATTATTTTTTCTCTTTTCTATTAGCGATTTTTTTATTTATTGGAAATTAAAGTTCGGAATTTATTGTGATTAGCGACTGTGGTGCACCCAAACCAAACTTATTGGAATTTTATTCAGTTGTATGGGAAATTCGGGTTCGAATTTGACCGTTAATTGTCGCGAGGCGAATTGACGTGCACCTAAAATTATTTTTTCTCTTTTCTATTAGCGATTTTTTTATTTATTGGAAATTAAAGTTCGGAATTTATTGTGATTAGCGACTGTGGTGCACCCAAACCAAACTTATTGGAATTTTATTCAGTTGTATGGGAAATTCGGGTTCGAATTTGACCGTTAATTGTCGCGAGGCGAATTGACGTGCACCTAAAATTATTTTTTCTCTTTTCTATTAGCGATTTTTTTATTTATTGGAAATTAAAGTTCGGAATTTATTGTGATTAGCGACTGTGGTGCACCCAAACCAAACTTATTGGAATTTTATTCAGTTGTATGGGAAATTCGGGTTCGAATTTGACCGTTAATTGTCGCGAGGCGAATTGACGTGCACCTAAAATTATTTTTTCTCTTTTCTATTAGCGATTTTTTTATTTATTGGAAATTAAAGTTCGGAATTTATTGTGATTAGCGACTGTGGTGCACCCAAACCAAACTTATTGGAATTTTATTCAGTTGTATGGGAAATTCGGGTTCGAATTTGACCGTTAATTGTCGCGAGGCGAATTGACGTGCACCTAAAATTATTTTTTCTCTTTTCTATTAGCGATTTTTTTATTTATTGGAAATTAAAGTTCGGAATTTATTGTGATTAGCGACTGTGGTGCACCCAAACCAAACTTATTGGAATTTTATTCAGTTGTATGGGAAATTCGGGTTCGAATTTGACCGTTAATTGTCGCGAGGCGAATTGACGTGCACCTAAAATTATTTTTTCTCTTTTCTATTAGCGATTTTTTTATTTATTGGAAATTAAAGTTCGGAATTTATTGTGATTAGCGACTGTGGTGCACCCAAACCAAACTTATTGGAATTTTATTCAGTTGTATGGGAAATTCGGGTTCGAATTTGACCGTTAATTGTCGCGAGGCGAATTGACGTGCACCTAAAATTATTTTTTCTCTTTTCTATTAGCGATTTTTTTATTTATTGGAAATTAAAGTTCGGAATTTATTGTGATTAGCGACTGTGGTGCACCCAAACCAAACTTATTGGAATTTTATTCAGTTGTATGGGAAATTCGGGTTCGAATTTGACCGTTAATTGTCGCGAGGCGAATTGACGTGCACCTAAAATTATTTTTTCTCTTTTCTATTAGCGATTTTTTTATTTATTGGAAATTAAAGTTCGGAATTTATTGTNGTTTCAAAGACGTCTTGTAAAATTTGGTTGAAAATTTTTACACATTTTTATTTAAAGCTACTAAAAATGTATAAAGTTACTAACTAGGAGTAGTTAATTAGTTTTGTTTTACATACCATCGTTTTAATGCCTAAAATAAAGAGTTTATGAAGACATTCAAACTGCATCACTAATTACTTAAAAATTTGATTGATAAATGCTACAATTGAGCTATAATTCCCGTTTCATCGAGAAAGGTCGATGAATTGTTACCTTATATTTATTCCATGCAGATGCAGTGAGGGATGCTAATTTACTGTATATTTCATTGTAGGGTTAAATTGAAACTTTTAGTAGTATGTATAGGCAACCCAACATACAGCAAATGTTACAAACCTAGTAATATAACTATAAAGAAAGTAAGAAAACATTTTTC
>NW_020439995.1:0-6989 GCF_000699045.2 Agrilus planipennis
TAACAAATTATTTTGTTATTTTTCAAACATATTAAATTTAATATGACTTTTTTCTAGAGTCGCTCAGTCTCTTATATTTGGAACAGTTTCTATAGCTAACGCTCTCGCTTTTACTCCCAATTTTCAAAAAGGTTTAACGGCAGCTACAAGGATATTTAATTTACTTTGTCGCGTACCAAAAATTAGGGACACCTCTGAAAATCTATCAGAAAAATGGGTAAGGAATTGGAATTTTCCAAAATTTATAAATTCGAAACTAACTACAAGCAAATAAACAAACAAAATGCTGTTCCGTATTATAGGAAAAAGGTGACATTAACTTCTCGAAAATACACTTCCGATATCCAACACGTCCCATGGTGAAAGTCCTTAACGGACTAAATCTTTCCATTCTGAATGGTAAGACTGTAGCACTTGTGGGCTCTAGTGGATGTGGAAAATCGACCATAATCCAATTGTTAGAAAGATTTTATGACCCGGAAAGAGGATATGTATCGATCGACAAGCAAAACTTGGCCGACATGAAACTAAGTTCTTTGCGGTCACATCTTGGCATAGTATCGCAAGAACCAAACCTATTCGATCGAACAATTGCGGAAAACATTGCTTACGGTGCTAATAGCAGGGAAGTCAGTAAAGATGAGATAATCGAAGCGGCAAAGAAAGCAAACATACACAATTTTGTTTCGAGTTTACCTTTGGTGAGTAATTTGAAAAAATAATCCACGGTGACGGTGCATACACATATTTAATAGCAGATCGAAACAAGTATCGTATTTACGTATTTTTGAAGAGAATAAACTCAATTAGTTGATCCTTATTCTCTAGGGATACGATACAAGACTGGGTGAAAAGGGGGCGCAGTTGTCAGGGGGTCAGAAACAACGGATTGCGATTGCCAGGGCGCTGGTTCGAAATCCTAAGGTTTTACTCTTGGACGAAGCTACATCTGCGCTCGATAACGAAAGTGAAAAGGTATTTTTAACTTCCCATTAGGAAGTTATTGTAATTGGGTCGAAAAGTGAAATCGGAATTTTCATTATATTTCCACGTTTTAACATATTAGTAGCATGCTAGCCAATTTTTTTGATGATGTGTGTATGTACGTACGTACGTACGTACGTACGTACNCTGAAAATTCATTTCTGAATTTTTTACCCATTACGCGCTACCTCAAATTAATGAAGGAAAAATTGTTGCTGTTGTTACACCCCCGCCGGGAATCGAACCCGGGACCTTTGGCTTTACGCACCAATGTTCTGACCACTAAACTACGAGAGGTGACAACAGCAACCACCACCAACCCCTCACTAATTTGAGGTAGCGTGTAGTGGGTAAAAAATTCAGAAATGAATTTTCAGAATAATATTTCATGTTAATTAAAATGATTTCTTGAAGTTATTTCTCATTCTTAAGAAATTTAGTGTTCATATTTCCTTCATTTTCGGTATATCGTAATATTTAATCCTTAATTTTAATCAAGGGCGAACGCAGAAAATTTTTAGAATTGCAGTACCTACACGTTCATATTTGATTATTAAATTTTATGACGTAATATTGATCACTAAAAAATGTCTCTAATACGTTTAGTACTTATAGTTATTACTATTTTTGGTACGTAATCTTCAACAGGAACGGATTGTTAATAAATAGAAAGAATATTGTAAATAGATAAATACTGACTGATATGAAATGCCTACACATAAAAGTAGAGGTAATTGGGGGGAAAAACCAGCTATTAGTTAGGTGTGAATACAAAACTGGAAAAACGAAATCTAAAAATTATTCATAAATGAAAAAGGGGTTTTTAAATATTTTACCGTTATTTTCAATTTTAAGTTGACGCAGGAAAAAATTTTACATTAGCACTTTCAATAGATATGCCTAGTAGTTGTAGTATAATAATTTAGACTCATTCTATAAACAAATTATTTAAAAATTTACATGTAATTATGAAAACTTAAAATGTAAAAAATGTCTAAATTTTTTCACACACTTCGGAGGGTGTTAGAACCCCCAAAACCCTTCCCTGCGTTAGCGTCTGATTCTAATCCCTTTAGTACCATCGTTTATAATGAATTTCAATTATAACGATCTACTTTAAGTGATAAAGATATTCAAATCTACTTCTATTATAAAAATTTCCTTTATTTGTAGTAAATTGCGCTGTCTTATAATTTACTGCCCCATTACCTGTAATAATTCGTTCTTTATCGGAATGGTGACCAGAAAAATTATCTAATTATCGTTATTCTTTTCTAGATCGTTCAACAGGCCTTGGACCAAGCTAGACAGGGTCGTACTTGCATTACTATAGCACATCGACTTACCACCGTTCAAGACGCTGACATCATTTGTGTTGTTAATTCCGGTAGAATTACTGAAATGGGTAGCCATTTGGAATTAATGCGCAAAAAGGGTTTATACGAGAAATTATACACGTTGCAAATGGCACCGAGAAGGTAGCCCATAAAATTGCAAAAATATATATAATATCACACACGATATTATTTAATAGTTGGTGCAATATGAAATATTGTGTATTATTAAAGAAATAAAAGCATTTTACATTTTTTCATTATATAAAGCTGGTGTAAGTATATAAAAAAAATTGTTGTAACGCATATGATGCATTTTATATAGGCCAAACGGGTAGAAGGGTTAAAAATAGAGTTAGAGAACATAAAGCTCCATTATTCAACAACAAAAACCTGCAGGTATAGCAAAACATTGCATATAAAACAGCAATTCTAAAATCACACTTTCACGAACAATAATTACGGAGATTAATAAACAATTAAAACAACGCGGCAGAGTTTTAGATGCTATTTTTAAGTAATGTTGCAATCATTAAATTTCATAGTTTCTGAAGAAACAATTTGATTATTCTATTGGAAGGATCGTATATAGACAATAAGAAATAATTTTTATCACATAGCAGGGCTAGTTGTTGTAGTTGTTGTTGAATCTCCATCTGAAGTTGTTGATTCGCTTCCTGCACTTGTTGATTCCTCTCCGTTAGTTGTTGATCCCTCTGTTGCATCTGAACTAGACATTCCAGGCGACGCAGTGGTAGTAGGAGCGGGTGTAGTATCCTCAGGAACAGTAGGCGTTGTAGAAGAAGAGGGTGAAGTCGTATTTTCTTGTTCCGTATCATCATCATCATCGCAAAGTATGTCGCACAAAAAACCCACCATAAATCCCCATACTTCATCTTCGCAACACGATGAACAAAAATCATCCTTAAACATGTCATTATCCCATGTTCAACGAAATTTATTATTGTATAGGTGTACATAAATGTAATGTTTTCTAAAGTACCTACTAATTAAACAGAGAAAAACTGCTACTTGTTAAATAAGTGGGGTTTTAAAAAAGTAGCAGATTTCTTAACGAACCTATTTCTTTAAAATTAATTACATTAAATTTTACTATCAAATCTCTTAATACAAAAAAGCAGCAACTAAAAATATTGAATGCAATACAAATAAAATGGTTAAAATTACCTCTAGATCGAAACCAAAACCCTTAGCCTGATACACCAAATTACTTGAAACCAACAGAAGACTTATTATCACAAACATTTCGGTAGGTATATGATTATTTTAAGACTGATTTTCAGTAAAGCACGACGCAAAATGGCAACACTCGCAGCCCGAAAACCCTTTTATTTTGCACCTATGCAGGAAAAAAATATTTACGGCTTTCCTTATCAACAGAGGTAAAACCTATTACAATTAAACGGATAATAAAATAAAATTCGAAAAGCACATTCCCGTAATGTTTCCACGAATGATATTAAGTCATGACACACATTTAAATAAACCCATCAAAAAATAGAGCAAGTTTGTCACGTTCATTTTTATGCAAAAAAATATTCACAATAGAAAAATAATACTATATTTCACTTAATCACCACTCATTGTAAGGTTTATGGTCAATAAGGTTAAATAACATACTGTAAAATTCCGTCAACATATAGTGTGCTCAATCCAATCCACATTGTTGTGGATACAGAATGGGTTCTCGCCATCACCGGACCCTTATTCTTTTGCCTCCTATCGTACATTAAGAAAATAATTGATGTTTCTCTATGCAGACCTTAGCATCGCTTTTCACCCCTTTAGAGTTGGAATTTCAAACAATGTCTCCTTAGTGTAACAGTTTAAAGAATATCTCCTCTAAATGTCAAATCTATAGGTCCACCGATTCAATCTGACTTCACGAAAACTCCAGGGGATTAAAAGAGAATGAGAACAGGACGGATAGGAAATCTTGCCGAGCCACATGTCCTGCAGGCTTACCATCAGGGAGGACCCTGGGTTGAAAACGGATCTATCTGCCCTGGTGCAAATCTTTTTGTGGTTTTTGTAGCTAGGGCACTAATAGTATTCCACACATAGTAATTTACTTCTTTTCTGTCTTCACGTCGTCCGTTTTATCTTTTTCACCCCAGCCGCTACCCCGCCCCCATTTCCATGATTTCCGCCCTAACCACCGGCGTAATCCTTTAGGACTGCCATACAACAGCATTAGTAGCTGAAGGGGATGAAGCACCCAAAAGTTTTAATGTGACAATTCTTGGTAGTTAGAAAAGGATTAATTTTTAATAGGATCATGGTACCGTGGATAGAGATGGTTAGTAGGTAGGTTAGAAATGAGGAGATATTAAAAAGAGTAGGAGAACAGAGAGTGCTGTGGATCAATCAATAGGCAAGATAGATTGGTAGGACACCATGAAGGGTTACTTGAAGATGTAGACACACAATTTAATAGGATAAGAGGTAGACCAATATTAAATTACTGTTCAGAAATAGTTAATACTCTATTTTTAGGGAAATTCGAAGATTACCTAAGGATAGGAACGAGTCCAACCAGTCTTAATGCTGACGACCTTAGGATGATGATGAATTTCCAATGTTTCTAGTAGAAATTTTAATTTCTTACTTTTTGCATACAACTATGCCAAAAAAAAGGAACAATTTGGCATTATTAATTAATTCTCTTCAATAACTGACTTTTCCCAATGTATTTTGTAGATGTAGGGATTTAATATAATATTGATAAAGCTCATATGAATACCCTCAGTGTTTAAAGAATTTGTTATTGGGGGAACTGACCCGAAATTAAACAGCTGACGCTGCCCTTAACAACCGATTCATGTTTATTTACCGTAGAAACCGTAGTGTATGACAATTACGTCAAAAATTTTAACCAAATGATTTTAACTTTTGAAATGTTTTAAAAGTTTTAGAGCTATTTAAACGATAGTACAAATAAGTGTGAGTACATTCGTTTATACCAATTGGTTAAATTGATGGTACACGTATAACTAATAGGCAAATGAGTTTTAGATGTTAAAGTTATCACTTTACAATTGTTTTATAAGGGAAAAATGACAAAATTGCCATTCGGGTTTGTTTAAAATCATTGCTGGTAGTTTTACTATGTCGGACAATGTGGTAGGAATACAATAGAAAGAGTTAGATAACAAAAAATCTATAGATTATCAGATATCTTTCGCAATTTGAACCACCAAAGTGAAAAATAACTCTTAGCTCATCCATTTAAAGTCTTTCCAAAATTAAACAAATTGATAAAGAGCATTAGGTCATTCTTAAAATTACTTTGCACATATGTAAATCTGTAATTTTGTTTCTTTTTGGAGTAGATTGAAAAGCCATGACAGACTACTTAAGAGAATGGATAAAGCAGCGGGTCATGGCCTTCATGGGCCTTGATACTGAATATCAATTTGAAGAAATGATGGCCGAAAATGATAGCGCAGGTGATGACCGATTGAACACCTACTTAGACGCAGAAGGAGGAGACTTTAGAAATAGAACGTTTTACCTTCACAGAACTCCTTATGACAGGCTAATTGAGGAAGAAATTTTAGTACCGGAAGTGGGTAGGTGTCAGCTATATACTCAATCGAAAAAAAATTTTAAATTAAAAACACCTTTAAAGTTGATTTTCTCTTGTTTTTTTAGTACATATTTATGACAAATTAAAATCAAATCAATTTTAAGGGACTTTTCGATTACGAAATTTCCCACTTCTTTCATTACTGTATTCAAAAATAATCAAGATGTTTCAATGTCTCAATTGTTCATATATTAGTCTAAAAACTCACTTCAAAAAATATTCTTCCAGTGGTACCGCCTCCTCCTGAAATACCTGAAGAGGAAGAAACACTGACGGAAAAGAAAAAGAAAAAGGGCGACAAGAAAAAAGATAAAGGGAAGAAAGGGAAAAAAGGCAAAGGAACTCCATCAGAAACGCAACCACCAACAGAATATACCGGTATATTTTGATTTTTTGGAATTATGTTGATATATCGTATATTGCCCGTATCACATGTCCTTACTATTATCAATTTTTATTTTCAATTTTTACAGAAACTGCAATTGGAGAGGAAGATTTAGAGTACGATGAAGAAACCACGGATGTTCCAACACCTTTTTCAAAAACTGAACCTCCTTCAATAACGGAAACGACTCTGACTGAAATGTTAACCGATGTTGAAGAAGAACAAACAGGTAGGTACAAAAGAAAAAAACTCGCCGTACGTTAATGTTCAATCAATAACTACTTTTGTATTAATTTTTTAAAGAAACCGTTACTGAAGCAAAGCCAGGCAAAAAAGGAAAAGGCAAGGATAAAGGAAAAAAAGGCAAAAAAGGCAAAAAAGGTAAAAAGGTGCAAGAGGAGCTACCAGAAGAAGTCGAAGAAGAGACACAGCAAATAATTTATGTGCCTGTAAGAGTTACTTTAAATTTTTCAACATTGACAAATGTTTTCGGGTCTACCTTTTGACAATGAAGTGATTGTGTCTGGATATTAGGGCTATGCCTTAAAAAATATTATTCTTTGACTTTACGTTAGAATGCACGGCTTCATTCCTATACGAGGGTGGATTGATAAGTTTCCGGCCTGACCAAGAAAAACAAGGTTTTTAAAAATTTTTTTTTTTTATTTCTCAACAT
>NW_020439996.1:0-6920 GCF_000699045.2 Agrilus planipennis
TTCTTATAAGGCTTTCGGTGGATATAAGTATTATTTAATAAAATTAAACAGATGTTAAGATATTATTTTCGAAATTATTTTAATCACTTTGTCTTTCTGCTTTAAAAATTAAAGATTTCCTCTCGAGTATTGCCAATATTAAATTTGAATGATAAAAAATATACAACTGTAATCCTACAAAATTAAATTCTTATCACCAGAAAAGTTAAATTGTCCTAATTGTTTGACGCAATTTTAGAAACTGATTATTTCCCTGCTTTTAAACAATAGTAAGACGTTCGTTGTCTAGAGTCCTCGTTTTTTTTATTTTTTTTTGTCTTTCCTTGATCGCTAATGATTGTGTGTTTAATGAAAATCCTCTTCTTTAAACTTTGAACCCCAAGATTCGTAGCAGAGGCAAAGTAAACGGAACCAAACGCGAGCAGAATCTCAAAATCGTGCTTAATTCTAATTCTATTATTACCCTCGCTCGGCTTGTCTCAGACCGCTAAACTGTTTCTCCTAATCTTCCCCTCATCCTCGGCAATAAATTAATGCATTACCTCCAAATGCGTGCATGCGTAACACTACTAACGCTCCTCGAGCTCGTTTAAGCAGAAATATCTCTCTCCAAGACAATTTCCTTGGCCCCCAAGTGTCACGGGGATTAGATATGTCTTCGTCCAAAATCAAATTAATCGTCTTAAGTTTACACGGAACACTCGCTGAGAATGTACATAACATGAAATCACTGAACATTTCGAGTTGTAGTACAACATCAAGATGATTTTATTTTCAATTCTATGGCTGCTTGTAGAGTAAATCTAAAGCTGATATCTATCAAAAAATTAAATTAAAAGCCCAGTTTTTCCATTTTGTCGTCTTTTTCTTCATTATTTTGCAATTTGTTTGTGAAGTCTGACCAAAAAGTAAAGTAAAACTTCAAGTAAAAGTTTTGTTGCCATTCGTTTTTCCACCTGTCCGTTGAAGTTTCACTTCTAGTATGTGTCCCAGCACACATTTTTTCAGGGTTTCGTCTTCACAGGTTTACTGCAATTTATGATTTGGTTTTTACACAAACTGCAAATGGAGACAATGATGCCCAACCACGTGGAGAGCAGAGGTAAGAAAACAACAGCTGAGCACAGCACACGCCGCCGGAACTCTAGCGCTAAACTCCCCGCTCTCCACGCGGCTGCGCATTATATTCATCTAATACAGCCATTGCCCTCTCTCCGCCCCCGCCAGCCTTTCTCTCCTACCGCCGCTGACGCCTCTCAACGCGCGATATATCGTCTACCCCCTCCACAAAAAAAATCGTAATACCACTACACTATTTGTTAGTTTGAACAGAGGAGTAAAAGAAACACTCTCTTAAATCTGTGCTCATAAAAGTATTTTAAAATGTTGGTAGTTCTGGTAATAGAAACTAATTTCTAAGCGTCAATCGTTTTGTAACTCGTTCAGCAAAACAAAAACGCCCCTCAGCTGGTTTAAAAAAATCAGATGAACAACATTACGTTGTATTTGTATTACAATTTAATTTTCATTAGCCGTTATCACCCTCATAACTAAATGGATTCGTCTATTCCACTCTTGAATGAAATTATGTATTAAATTGTTTTTTTTTTATATAACTCATAGATTCCAATCCAAGTTACTTTAAACTGCAATTTTATCATCATTTTTAACGAAGAAACGATATACAAAACAGTCAAAACCCATTATAAAGTACTTGTACTTAGTTTCCTTGATATTCTTGCATTTTCAAAACCAAAATGTTTTGAAAATAAAGTGAATTATTTGTTGTAGAGCCAAATTTCGTCGGATCGTTTGATATTGGCGAGTACGTCTTCTTCTTCTTCCGTGAAACGGCAGTTGAGTACATAAATTGTGGTAAAAGTGTATATTCGAGGGTAGCCCGTGTTTGCAAAAAGGACATAGGCGGCAAAAATATCCTTTCCCAAAATTGGGCAACATACCTCAAAGCAAGGTTGAACTGTTCAATTCCAGGAGAATTTCCGTTTTACTTCAACGAAATACGTAAGAGTCACTACCAAATAATCGTCCTTTTGTCATCTTTATTATATGTTTGTTTTCTTCACAGAAAGTATTTATAAAGTACCGGGTGACGACAATAAATTTTATGGAACCTTCACTACCTCCACGAATGGATTGATGGGCTCAGCAATATGTTCCTTCGCATTATCAGACATCCAACGGGCTTTTAATGGCAAATTCAAAGAGCAGGCTTCCTCTTCGTCAGCCTGGTTACCAGTGTTATCCAATCGAGTACCAGAACCGCGTCCTGGTACTTGCGTAAACGACACAGAAACACTCCCTGACTCAGTTCTCACCTTCATCCGATCCCATCCCCTAATGGATTCTGCTGTAATGCACGAAAATGAAAAACCAGTTTTCTTCAAAAGAGATATTTTCTTCACAAAATTAGTGGTAGATAAGATAAGGGTCGACATAGGAGGAGCTGTAATTGACTATACTGTCTACTACGCTGGAACCAGTAAGTTTTAAAAATTATTCTGATTGGTTCTTTTAGCAAAGTATTTTTTTCCTTTTAGATGATGGACGAGTTCATAAGATTGTGCAATGGACTAACGTCAATAACGGAGAAACCAGTTCAACACTTTTAGATATTTTCGATGTTACTCCAGGGGAGTCTATACAAGTAATGGCGCTGTCACGGAAACACAAAGCCTTATTTGTAGCATCTGATTTCCGAGTTAAACAGATCGATCTAGTCATGTGCAACAGGAGGTATGATAACTGTTTACGTTGTGTACACGATCCATATTGTGGGTGGGATAAAGACATGCTGATTTGTAAACCGTACGCTCCCGGGTAAGTCCAGAATATTACAACCCAAAAAATGTTTATCTAACAGTCTCCCTTTGAATCTTAAAGACTTCTCCAAGATGTATCCAACAACACACTAGATATATGCGACAGCAGCGTCGTAAAAAAGAAGATGGTGGCAACGTGGGGTCAAAGTCTCCACCTTGGTTGTTTTCTGAAGATGCCCGCTGTACTTTCAACCCAAACCATCACATGGTTCCACTACTCAAAAGACAAGGGACAATACAAAATCAACTACAGGTATTTGTGTTTTTCTGTTGAGAGTTTTGTCCTTCTTCCCATCTGTCATTTGT
The DNA here is from genome assembly GCF_000699045.2 of Agrilus planipennis. Classification (NCBI taxonomy): domain Eukaryota; kingdom Metazoa; phylum Arthropoda; class Insecta; order Coleoptera; family Buprestidae; genus Agrilus; species Agrilus planipennis. Next base: position 3,147 of record NW_020439996.1, read on the forward strand.
CTGTGCTTTTGGTTGTAGATTGATGACTCATATATGAAAATAATGTAATTTTAGGAAAGTCATTTCGTGAACCCCTCTCCCCTTTTCAGTGAGTAGAGTATTTAAGTTTGTTTTCCAGCTTAACTTTCACTGATTAAGATGTCCTTAGATAAAATACAATAAAAGGTTTTAAACTATTTTATGTGGAATTTTCGGTTTTAATGTTTTATCTAATAAGACAATGCAGAAATTGAGTAATTTAAGAAAAAGGGCGTTTAATTAAAACTATTTTGAGTACATTGTATACATTTAGAACACATCTTATAACACCATATTGATTTGTTTTGAATACTACAACTGAATTCTTTGTCGTAGGCCTGAAAAATACATAGAAACGTCGGAACATGGTTTGATCATACTATCATTAACAGAAGCAGATACTGGCCGGTATGACTGTTGGATGGGAGCTTCTCTACTATGCTCGTATAACGTCACGGTGGACTCGCACAGATGTTCATCTCCGTCAAAAAGCAGCGACTACCAGAAAGTCTACTCCGATTGGTGCCACGAATTTGAAAAATATAAATCAACTATGAGAACGTGGGAGCAGAAACAAGCCGTAAGTATGAATTTAAATGATTTCTATTTTGTTGAAAGTAACTACTGAATTTTGCAAAGAAAAATATTTTTTAAGAGATGCTGTGATCTAAAATTCTCAAGAGGTAACGTTATTATTTTTAACTTTTGTAGAGGTAATTTGGATAATAAAAATGAGCCTAACCAGTACTTATTCGACCTTGGTTTTTCCTTTATTTTCCAAAACTTAAGTATCTAAAATTTCAATGAAATAAAATTAGTTTTATAGATTAAACACCCTGTTTTTTGTCCAGTTTTAATAAAACGAATTCGAAATCCATTACATATTTTCGTAGAATCAAAGTTCCTTTTAAAAAAGCATCAAAGGAACCGTAATGTCTAATGTATCTATTTAGGAAAAAATAAAATATATTTAGACAATCGAATAAAATAATTCGAAATGGTCTGTATTCTGTCGAAACTGCCAGACGCGGATCGCGATTTCGATCTTTTTGGATCTCATCAGCACGTCGCAGACAACTCCGACAGAACACAGACCAACTTTTACCTGCTGTCTTAACAGTGCGTTTTAGAAAATACCACAAATGGCGCGGTAAACGCCAACTGTAGTACGATGCTACATTTTAGGATTACGTATGCTCCAACAAGGTCCACTTGTGTGGATATCTACTTGCTGAATAATCGATTAAAATAATTCGAATTATTTTATTCGATTATGGTAACGTGCCTATCACGTTGAGGTTAGCTACGCCGGGATTCGTTTCAGCAAGTAGATTGTTGAAGCATACGTACCTAATCCTAAAATGTAGCATCGTACTACAGATGGCGTTTACCGCGCCATTTGTGGTATTTTCTATATTTAGACAATGGTTTGTAGATTATTCACGAAGGTATTTAAAGAAATATTGTCCAAATGGTTATTTTTTTTTGCAGCAATGTGTAGGGAGACAAAATGGCAGCGAACAAAACAACCATCCAAATGAAATTATTCGCCCCTTCTTATGATAGCTCGCTGAACACGGGCCGTTTGCCCTAACTCCACTAGGGATTCCTTTATACTGGACTGTCATCTTGTTTGTGTAATTTTACATCACTACATTGTTAAAATTTGCTAGTTAGGTTTGTCTTTTTAAAGTGCCCTCATAAGGATGAACGGAAAAAAAAAGAAAACAATAAAAAAAATGGACACGTTCATATACCTAAGTAATAACGTTCACAATATTTTCGTTTAATTTTCTTTTACTTTAACGTTTAGTATAATTTCTTATTGCTGTAGATGTGTGTTGTATTATCTAATAAGTATTGACCGACAGTATCAGAGTTCTTTATTAATTAACTAATTTGTTCTTAAACGCGACGTATATGTGCCATATATATATACGTTCAGAATTTTTCTCATGAAAGAAAAAAATAATAAACATCAATTAATATTAAGTATTTTTTTAAACTGTTGGGAAACTTTGTAGGCCTGTGATATACTTGTGTCGTAATTTTAAAAATTCATATTTTATAAATTGAAATGAATAAACTGACCTGTACATAAAGTGCTTCGCGATTCAAGTGTATAAGTAAGTATTATTACGAATATTTTTCATTGTTCGGACCAACGTGTGGTGAACTGTATGTAGACCACTTAGAGCATGTATTACTGGGGGTTGCGTGTTACATACACGAAAATGTGACCAACGAAGTGATAGAAAGCAACGTCAATGCCTACATGCAATAAGAAAAGCGCATACTAATAATAACGAATCGCATGAAAAATGCGCATAAAGCAGTAGTTACAATAGGTGGTTTCAGTTCCCATTTTTAATACAATTTGCGCATGCGCATTTTAAAAAAAATCAATTATACGCATGCGTTATTGTTGCGCACAACTAATTTTTGAAGGATGCGCATGTTCAATTGAATTAAAACACAACTACTGCTTTAGTTTCTTTCTGCACACAACAGTCCATTTCCAGTAGTATGTGCTGTAAAGTAGGTGATAGCGAATGAATAAAGTTATTTCGTTAATTACACATATTCAAAGCAATACTTTCGCTTGTGATGCTTGGTCCTTTATTAATAACAAATAATAATTATCATTAATTATGTAATCGTTATTAAGAAGTNTGTATACTTATTTCACTTTACATTAATGTAACGACACAAAACATTCCAAGGACGAATCTTACTCGCACATGTCCGTATTTTATTTTTATAAGTATTTGCAAGTTGGTACCGTTTTATTTTTGTGTTCTCTGTATTATTTTCCTTGGCTCTATCAAGAAAACGACTCATAAAAAGGGAGATAACGGAGACAGATGTGAAGCATCACCATAGAAAGCTTTTTAATTTTGTATAGAAGCTCGGAGGCGAAATGGCTATATTTTGATGGGGGTGCACAAGTTGACGTTTACGTGCCATAAAAAGGGGATTGGTTGTAATTACGCTCCCAGCACATTGGTTTTTGCAATTTGCATATTAAAATTGTCCTTTCTCATACACAAAAGTTTATGGGATTGCCCAATATGTGCAATATCTTCCTTTAAATTTGTCAATGATAGTGACATCTGTAGCAAACACAGTATAAGAAGCAGTACATAGATACTTTGACGTACAATGAAATTCAAAACTTGAATAACCTCTTACCATTTTCATGAAAGTTTGGTCAATTAATTTCAGTTACCGAAGACATTAATAGGTACCTCCCGGTAGGTTCCATTTTATAGAAATAGCACAGTATAAAGATTATATACAGTAGGTTCACTTGTTTCGTCTACTTAAAATACCGACATATTTTGCAGGTTATCATAAATTAAGTTTATATGTGCCGAACTGTCATATACGATCCAGTTCAATAGCTTTTTAGAAGTATATAGATACAAAATGTATTTGTACTATGCCTTCATGATGATATTCTGTACAACCCAGCCCCTGCTTAGCAGAAAGCTCATAGATAAAGTGGAGAAGCGGCGACAGGAGAGGGATGTATGGCCGTGGCTGGGAAGTGAACCTACTGTATAGAATCTTGAACATACATGTTCATCCTGTGTCATTGCACAGTTTTGTAGAAGACTGCAATTTCATCACACGATATTTTAAGTTTACTTTAATTACGATTAGTATATTGGCTTTGATTGATTTTCATTTAAACTGAGTGTAGAAAAAGTGATTGAGCACCAACAAGGTTACGCGTTATTCCATACTTTACAA
>NW_020439997.1:0-6914 GCF_000699045.2 Agrilus planipennis
TGACTACATTTACAGGAAGTCAAACTAGAACGTTAGAGGACTTAATATTAACGTCAACATCAGTTTTAACAGTTACTGTCATAATATGATTTGAATGTTTTGTTAATTATAGTTTAATATTATTAGCATTAGCTCTAAATATATCTGAATTTTGTAAATCATCTATTTTACATGAAAATTGGTTTTCGCATATCATCAGTTTTGGTAGAAAATTATTTGTCACGTATAATTCTATATCAATTCATTTATCTGGTTAATACCATAATCAATGGACACAACAATAACAATTGTAATAATAATAAGGAAAGTTAAAATTAACCAGTGAAAACTGAGAAGGCCGGAGGATAATAATAACAAGAAGAAGTAGGTACACTTCCCTATGCCGAACTTACTAAATGCAACCAGTTATGTTCGAGTTAGACAAAAATTCTGATTAAGGAAAATTTAAGTGAGCGTTCAAAATAAAAACACATGAATTTTAGCTGAGTTATTTCCGAAGAATAGTAATATAAATTCAAACTAAAGAGACAATTAATAATATAAAATCTCCACTTTAACCTCAACTTAGAGAAATTGGAGTAAAATTACAACAATATCTACATATGTATGTCAATGGAACAAAAAAATATTCGAGAAAATTTTTCCAGATTTGACATTTGTATTATCTTCCTCTATTTCTTTTATTATCATATAAATAATGAAAATTAAGTACATACTCATATAAATACAATTATCTGTTGAAAAATCTTGATAACATTAAAAAATCCGAATTATTTCCCAGCATTGTATATTGCTCGAAGTATTCGACAAATTTTTTAATTATTTGACAATCTTCTATTTGAGCACTATTCGTAAAATACACAATTTTTTATAAAATTACTAATAAGTTCCATCCTTATATATTGGAAGGAATAATAAGAAATTTCGAAATAATTGTTCCACGGAATTGAGATATTATCAGTTAAAGATTAGTATGTATAGGTATATTTCCACTTCTAGTGTAAAGAATCAGATCAATCACGTCAAATTGCATAGTATACCTCATGTACGTATGCCAGTAGGAAAAAACAAATGAACAAGTTGGTTTTGTTTTCGTATCAGTCGCGAATCATAAGCGATGGTAACGTCAATAGTGTTTTAAAATGTTGTTAGTAAAGGAGGAGCGCAAGTTTCTATTATTATAAGTTTTCATAAACAAGGATCCCCCTTTTGCCTTGCGTGCATCAGCTTGCTGCAGTCTCACTAGATCTGGCGGCCGGCAACATAATCTGGAGTATTTGATGAAAGATCCTAGGATGCAACGTCCGGTTGTTGACCCTGCATTGTGTTGCTTCTTGTGGAATCTCTTGGCTGCTCTCGATTACTCATTTTACATTGTATATAATCGACCTGCCTCTTTCTTTCTTTCATTATTTCTTTCTTCTTTATTAACCGAGGAGTGAGCACAGCCTACTACTTCTCACCTTTTGCATCTCTTTTTTAACTATACGTAATCCTACGTAATAATAAGTTTACTATATAACAACGGTGTAAACTATTAACAGTTGGTATAATATTGAAAATAACAACAAATTTTATAATTGCGGAAAACATTATAGAAGTTCTGTTCGCGACTTCGTTCGAGGTGACTTTTGGATTTGTTTAGACTCTAATATCAACATCATCATATGCATAACTTGTGTTTGGTTAGTATCCTTTGAAATTACAGGGTTACGACTGATAGATATTTGTAAAACTCATTAAAATAGCTTTAGTAATTTTTGAATTAAGTCCGTCTATACCATAATATTAGCTTTGTTTTAGTAATTAAATACATACTTATGTAAAATGTAATAGTATTTAAATTTGAAACTTTTTTCTGAAATTATTTACAATTTTTAATTAACAATCAACACATCTTACCACATTTTACTAAAATAAGTTTAATTCAAATAACAATCGTCAATGAAAGCGGCATGCAACCATTTATATTAATTTATCGATCAGTTTGTGGAAAACGTGTTCGTTGAAATCGGGGAAAAAGGAAAAGTCAACAACCTCGCAATCCTTACAGTGACATTGGAATCTAGGCGCCACTACAACCCTTATTACAGGTCGTCACTCTTTCTAATCATTTTCCAGGATATAGTAGATACACAATTCGTTCATGTGACTGTAATTAAGTGACAACATATTGTTTAAATGTATTTTTATGGACCACTATAATAAAAATTCCTACTCTTATCAAATAAATCTCTTTTCAAAGTACGTGCACGTTTAATGACCAAATAAATATGTTGATAAACTGACTTAAAAATTTTTGGAAAAGTTCCATTTTGTAAATCATTCCTTTAACGCTTAAATCTTTGTTCTGCATTATTACTACAGAAGATTATAAAACCCTAGCAGGAATGTTATTTGTTGTTCTTGTACTTCCTTTTAAAAGTTTTTAATTTTTTTATTTTTATTTAGAGGTTAGGTTAGGTTAGGTTCATATCAATGTTTGGCTTTATCAACACATCTTACCACATTTTACTAAAATAAGTTTAATTCAAATAACAATCATCAATGAAAGGCGACATTTATCGATTACTTTGTGAAAAACGTGTTCGTTGAAATCGGAGAAAAAGGAAAAGTCGACAACCTCGCAATCCTTACACTGACATTGGAATCTAGACGCCACCACTCATTTATATTTAAGGTTAGGTTAGGTTCATATTAATTTTTGGTTTTAGGCCGTTTTTGTAATCATTTTAACTGACATATGTATGAACCAGCTGCTCTATTACTTGTTGAATAACACTAAAAAGTTGTCTTCCATATGTTCTGGCTTGACAAATTTACTGTAAAATTTAATTAGGTATGATATGATATTATAACTAGTTCTTTCACTTTAATTTTATCTTCTTAAGATAATGAACACTATTTATTTTGACTACATTTACAGGAAGTCAAACTAGAACGTTAGAGGACTTAATATTAACGTCAACATCAGTTTTAACAGTTACTGTCATAATATGATTTTATCAGGAAGAAAACTGACGTTAAAAATGCCGAAAAAAATCAATGTTACGATTTTAAACTTTAAGTTTAATCATAACCTAAAAAGTTGTTAAATTTCGTTATTCGTTTAGCTTCTCGTAAACCCAGTATTTGTTTATCATTTACTCAGCTTAGTTATTATATGTAAGTGCTAATTAAAGAATAACAATTTTGTTAATAAAGCTATAAAGCTACCATGTATCAATCTATCTATCTATCAAGTGCTAATAAAAACATTGGGATAATTTGCTCTAAGGATATTGTCGTTTGATTGTATTATACAGGGTGTCTCACGGTGACCACCTATTAGAATATTTCGGAAACTACTTTGACTTAAATTTTGAAAATTTGGCCAATACCGTTATTGGGTATGCTCTCCTTAATTAAAATGACAATTATGTAGCACTTCCGCTTATACTGGAAGTTGACATCAATTTCGTTATTTTAAATAGAACATCCTGTATATTATGACGGTATTGAATTTAATTTATGATTTTAGGTAGACCTTCATAAGGCTTTCCTCCTTCTACCGTTTTCTAGATATTAACTTTTTTCAAAAAAAGTTACACAGAGTAGTAGATAGCAATACCCTCAAGCTTCCCTTCCATACTTTCAAAGTGGGTTAATTGCATACAGGGTGTTATATATTTAATGACAAATTTGGTTAACTCAATCAATCGTAAATTCATTTTTTCAAATGTAACACCCTTTATGTATTTTTATAGCCTTATACAGAATTTTATTGTCTTTCGAATGGGGCTATGTTCCCTGTACACATCTTTTTTAGTTTTCAAATTACTTATTGTTCTTTGTGAAAGCAACTAAAATCGTTTATTTTTTTAGGAAGATGATGGTGAAATTCTTTGCAAAACTTCAAAACAAATAATATACGTTAATTGTTGTCACTCAAACACTCATATCGACAGTTTAGTCATTAGAAATTTTCACCGCACATTTTATATCATCAAAAAAATAGATAAATGATTCTGTGTATGTTTTATTTACAACATTTTTTGATCTTCGTATATATATTAAAGACAGAATAGCTTTTTAGGGATAGATATACAAAGACAAAATATTAGTATGTTTAGATTTGCAGATGATATGGCACTATTAGCTTTAAGGAAGGAGGGGATAGAGATAGCCTTAAACAAAATGAAAGCGGTATTGACAATAATGTATGAAATAAATAAAAGTACCTAAAACAGAAGTCTGTATACCGTCATCCAAGGGGTGAAAAAGTAAGAAAAGAGTGAATATAAAAATAGGAGATGAAAAAGTGGCTGATCAGATAATGCAGGATGGAAGAAGCAGTAGAGATACTGTTACTTCTATCTCGCGAAAAGTTAAAATTCGAATAAGATTGTAAAACGTGTATGTCTGGAGCACAGCACTGGATAGTGGACTCGGCGGAAAAGAAATGGTTGTAAGCGTTCGAAATGTGGTGTTACAGGAGAATGATGAGAATACCGACTCAAGTTAGAAATGAGAATGTATTAGAAAGAGTACGGAGCTATGGAAGTCAATAAGATATAGGCGAAATATATAGAACACATTTTCAGGTATAAAGGGCTAGTTAAAGACATATTAGAAGCAAAAGCAGGAGTTAAGAGGAGTAAAGTTAGATCTAGATTAGATTAGGTACTGTTAAGTTAAGGACGTGGGATGGTCTAGTTTTAAGGAAATGCGAAGATTAGCTCAGGACAGGAAAGAGCGAAGGTGCGTGTCCAACCAGTTAGAACTGACTTCTTCTTCTGATCTTATGACGATGATGATGATGATGATGATGGAATTGTAGAGGTAATTTAGAATGACATGAAACTTGAACTTAAGTTACGCAGTGACAGGAACACTGCCCTTTCATTGATTTCTGCATTTCTATCTCTTAAAAGCATTGGTCTATAGCTACGCAGTTGCTTAGAAACAACAAAATAACAGTCGAGCCAATGTGCAGTATGAATGCGATAAGGTCTGTCTCTTCCGCATCCGAAGGTTCATGTTAAGGTAAATACACATACTTCGGACGGATGGACAAAACTGATCAAGAATGCATGCAATCAAATGGTGCAACGCACATTTATGATAACGGAACTGCCAGTATTTTAAAAATCCGCTGCGATTCTGAGATCAGAATTAAATTCCGTCTACTCCAAACCGTGCGTGCCGATACCAATGAATGCGATTACCTTCGGAATTATTCCGATGGGTTTCGCATATATTACCTACATACGTAATCAGGAGGACAGTTCCATACATATTCTTACATTTTATTTATTCTTCAAAGTAGATTTGTCACTTTTTATGCATTATCTACCATATACCATGATACTTTGCATCAGTACTTTTATTGACGAACGGCACTAGTAGCAAGGTAAATTCAGATAGTCGATTCTGAGGGTTCTGGCGAAAATAAATTCAGTGATGCCGGGCGTCCGTTTGCGTATCATGCGTCTGATTCCGACGCATGTGCACTTAGCTTTATTATTATACATTCCTATGCCATTTACTGTGCATGACACATCTAATGTGGGATATGCTGTACATTTATTGCAGAAAATATGTTTGAAATAAGGAAAACGTAGTAGTAGAATCGTGAAAAAGGACAATCGAACAGTTCTTTTTTTTGTCACGGAGTGCTGAGGTACATACCCTTGAATTGGCCCATGTTGTTGATTTGTAGTAGATTGTAACCTTGGCTACCGATATTTTTGATTGAAGGTTTTTCACATGTACAAATTGGCGTATATATATACGTATTGTACTTTTACATACATACCTATATGTACAATATCAAGCCAATGGTCTACACAGATATTTATTAATTTATTCGTTAACGCTTTTGGACAAAGACATTTCTTCGATCTCTTTTAGGCAAAAAAACGCTTAGTTATGCGAACGACATAAACAAAAAAAAAACACCACAAATGTGAAGGTGATTGTTGCATTAGGTACATACATATATAGTTTTATCCTAAGGTTACTTGCGCTATTTAACCTTGATTAAAAATTCGAGGGAAATGTCATCGTTCGGAATTTCGTTCTTTTATCATAGGCACATGGCACTCAAAGATAAGAGTTTGCAACTATTACTAAACATTGGTTTTCTTAAGAAATGTTAAACTAATTCAAAGGATTTAATCTAAAACAATGGACATATTATTTTGATCCATGCATATTAGGTATTCTTAATTAATTTGGTTAACCTTCAATTTTTAGCGACGATTACTCAATAAGATTATATTAGGTTTTCAATGTTAAAATTTTGTGTGTTCGTTTAAATATTCATAAAATGAATCAANTCTAAAACAATGGACATATTATTTTGATCCATGCATATTAGGTATTCTTAATTAATTTGGTTAACCTTCAATTTTTAGCGACGATTACTCAATAATATTATATTAGGTTTTCAATGTTAAAATTTTGTGTGTTCGTTTAAATATTCATAAAATGAATCAAACAGATATATTTTAATATGGAATATTCTATTTTTTAAAACGTAGATATCAACATAAATACCACTAAATGAAAATGAAACAAAAAAATTATCATGAGGGTTTGTTAAACATACTGAATAAATAATGGAGTGGGTACTTTACAGGAGGAAAATAAATCGGATAGAGCAAATATTTTGTATAACCGGCGAAGTACCGGTAAAAGCATTGAGCTTAATGGTTAATTATTTGAAATCCTATGACATTGTTAATTACTTAATAGTGGATTAATAAGCAAATATTAATTTGAAATCATTTCCTTTCGATTTTTTATTTACCCACTACAAACTACCTCAAATTAATGAGAGAAAAATTGCTGCTGTTGTCACACCCCCGCCGGGAATCGAACTTGGGACCTTTGACTTCACGCACCAATGTTCTGACCACTAAACTACGAGA
>NW_020439998.1:0-6312 GCF_000699045.2 Agrilus planipennis
GTGTCTAACCAGTCTTAGGACTGACGACCTTATGATGATGAAGGAATCCATAACGCGCTGTAGTTATATAATTTTTATGCAATGAACAGTGGAAAATTGTTTGGAGTCTAGATTACTTACTGGAGCGACTAAAGTTGTCCTTTGCAAGGGCAAATGCCTCTTTTGTAAGAAAAATACGGTCTAACCTTCGAAGTTTTGAAAATCGCTCGGTATCCATTACATTTTCTAAAAGGTACACATTTAAAGGCAATAAAGTTTGTCGTTAAAGGAAAATTGAAAAGCTGTTTAGACATTTACACTTAGAATTTCCCAAAATTCCGCTTTGTCGCTCTTTTAAATGAAAATACCAAATACTTTTTGCTGTTTCAGGAAAACGCCTGACGTTTTAAATTTTTTATACAGTTCCAAACTATTCTTTGTAATTCACCCTTTAAAAATAAAACTTCTGACATGAAAAATATTTAAAATACAATCCCTAAACGTAGGTGTGAATGACAAATAGCTAGTTAATTAATTACCGGAAATTACTGGATAACCGTAGCAACACTGGAACCAAAAGAAATATAATCAGTTTAATGGACTTGAACTACGTCGAATTGTTTTATAAGTTCAAACAATTTCAAGTTCGATTTTGCCAATACCGACTAATTTATTTGCTAATTACATGTTAATAGAGTGACGTTTCGACCGTCAATTTCGGTCATCTTCAGGCCAAAATCTTAATATGATAACATATAGTGGAAACAAAAAACGTCTTAAACAAACATTGCACGTTTCTATCATCTAATTGATGGATTTCTCAGAATGGCTAAAACCAATTATTTGCAACATAAATAACAACGATCACAATCAATTATAACTGATGTTGCTATGTTATGAGAAGGTTGTAGTCTTTATGGCTTATCAATACATAGGTTATTTCCACTAATGTTTTAATCATTTTGACAAATCCATTAATTAGATGATAGAAATTTGGAATGTTAGCTTATGATGTATTATGTTTCCACTATATTTTATTATATTGAAATTTTAGTCTGTAGATAATATGTATTCAGAAAATAAATTATTCGGTAATGCAAAAATTGAATTTGAAATTTTTTGAAACATAATCAAGTTTTACAAACTATTGTAGTACTATAAAACTGGTAGGTAACTATTGAAGCAGAAACGTAAAGTCCATATTTGCTTTTAGCTATTCAATTTAATTTCATCTCATAGTGCATGCATTACAATCCGAAAAATAAAGCCTACGTGCATTATTAAAAGTATGTTTCCTCAAAAAGGGCCGGAAAGCTTTAAAAGGAACATATTTTCTACTTGTTTGACTTTCTCAAAGCAACCGTGATCACATTTAACCCCGCTTTATTACAAGTTTAAGAAGAAATGTACACTAAAGGCAGCAAGCAGCAGCCGAAGCACAATGAACCATGGAAGGAGCCTTGAGGAAGTTTGGAGAGAGAGTATTACGAATTCGTAAACAAACTACTTAGTTTGAACTGTAAGAAACTTAAGTTTAAGACTTGACAAACAACGTTCTTTTAATATAAAGCGACATAATGCTGGAAATTGGTACGTATACGACATAACAATAACCGTAGTCGGGGGATAACGATAGCCATTCATGGTGAGGATATAAAAATCGAACGTGGACGAGGTAAAAATAGGAAGCAATAAGCAATACTTTAGTTGGAAACGACCCCTGGTCTCTTACAAATACCAACATCCACAGTAGTAATTCAACTAAAATACCTATAGGAAATCACATTCTCTTGTATTTTCTTTGGTTAGGTTACTTACTCAAATCATCGTCTGTCTATATACTAAAAGTTTCTAACTTTTAAACGAAATAAGTATCGAATTGTTTAATCATCATCAAGTCCTGAGTCTTAAGACTGGCTGGACAAACATCTCCACCCCTCCTATCCTGAGCTAATTTTCATATTTCTCTAGAACTAGAACATCCCATATCCTCAACTACAGTAGAATCCGCTTATAATGACATCGAAGGGAAATGACAAATACTTCATACTAAGCGGGCGTCATACAAAGCATAGTCTTAGAAAATAAACAACTTCTATTTTGGTTTGTTAAGTTTAATAGAGAGAAAAACTACAAATTGTATATATTTATTAACAGAAAAGGAAAAAGAACGATGAATTGTAATGTCAATATACATAAGAAGTGCCAGAAAAATAAGCGAAAATGTTATTATCAATCATTTGGGTCACTATAGCCGGATATGATTTCTTGAGAAACAGTCATAATAAACGATATATCGTTTTAAACGGAGTCATTATATCCAAACTTTCCTATAGAGAATTTAATATGAAAACCAAACTTAACACTGCAATTACTTAGCATTCCGCTGTACGTATTTATGAGTTTTAATCTAATCTAGGTCTATGTCTACTCCACATAATCATAATGTAGAAAATTTTGACCAGTCTTATTTAAAAGGAGTTTTCGGAGTTTCTATTTTTACTTAAAGTAGATCTTGGAAATAAAAAGGTATGTCTGCAAAGATCCTTAAAAGTTTGTAATTTGCCATCCACTAAATGTCACAACAACTTCTTCAGTTAGTAAACAACGTAATCTGCAATTATTTGCCAGTATCTCTCGTGAACAAGACGCAAAACAAAACGACCGATAAAGTAAACATACTCCTCGCTCTGAAACAGCCGGGAGGGAGACTCGTTCATTTGAATAGTTCACGTTGCGCTTCGGTGACAAAGTGAAGAGGACAGTAAAGGCGACTAACAAGAATGACTTCGCGAATTCCGAGCCGTCAAAACGGCCCTAAAAGATGCCATTTAGTTTGGCATTTCTCGCCAGATTCTCTGCTTCAAGTCCGACAACGGTTTGCCACATTTTAACCATAACCAGCATTATTCAAAAGTCGAATGCCCTAAAAGGTCAACAATTCCCTAAACTGATATATATATATAAAATGATTTCAGAAACTCATAATTTCTTTAATAAACTTCACAAACTGCGTGGAGATTTTTTTGTAATAGATAATCATTACATTACTTTGGATGTTTCAGTCTCTTTTGACAGGTAAAAAGCTTTTTTGGCAGAACTTTTGTCAAAATCAGTCAAACAAATTATTTATTTGGTGGTCACATGTGCATTGGATAAAGTAAAGTCCTCTTTATCCTGTTTTTAATTTAAATTTAAGTAGTTTTGGAACGGGAACATGTTTTTGGCGTACCTACATTTCCAACACCATCAAGAAGCTATATAACAGAAATTTTTAGTAAAAAACCAAAAAATATTAAGTTCCTTTTGTTTAGATATTATAAAATTTAATGAAGGCACAAAAAGATAACAATCTAACAATCTAAAAAGGTCGTCATCGGTTGAAGTGGATTTAGAAAAAGCTTTTGACAATGTTAAATGGGACAAGATGTTAAATATACTTAAAAATGTAGGGATGAGTTACAAAGATAAAAGAGTGATAGTTAGTATAAAGAGCAACAGGCAGTTATACAGCTTGGGCTGCAACGTAGAGAAGTAAATATTAAGAAACATTTAGCAAGGAGGAGTTAGAGGTAGCTTAACCTGACAGAACAGTACTGTATGAAAATAAATAAAAGTAAAACAAAAATTCTGGTGTGCAAGGAAAGAAAAGAGCGAATATAAAGGTAGGAGACGAAAAATTAGAAGAAGTGGCTGATTGTAGGTATCTAGGAGTCAGGACGGAAGGAGTAGTAGGGATATAAAGCAGAGGATAACGCAGGGTCGAGTCGCCTTCAATAAAAAGAAGTCACTTTTATGCTCGCGAACGATTAACTTAGAAATTTGAAAAGGATTGTTAAAGGTATACGTTTGGAGCGCGGCGTTGTACGGGTGCGAAGCATGAACGGTGGGCGTTGCGAGTTAGGTTGGTAGGACACCTTGTCAGACATGAAGGTGTAATCAGAGACATTAGAGGCAAAAACGGGTAGAGGTAAACCTAGATTAGATTACAGATCGCAAATAGTTAAGGATTCAAAGTCTTAACCCAGAAGCTTTATTCGTAACATGGGTTTTGCATGAAGTTCCTCGATACTGTTTTGTTTATTTGAAATATAAAAATGCATGGCAAGGGGTCTGTTTTTTTATATTTTATTCGCGTGCCTATTCTTTCAAGCGTCATTTTCTTTAATATCATTTTATAAACGGTTATTAAGGCAACGGCCGTTGTTTTTTATTTAGTCGAAAGCAATTCGAGAAAGGTTTGTTTGCATAAAGCCCATAACAATCTAAGAAAGACGTCCTCGTTGGCGTAAGCGCGCATCAGGACAGACACTATTGAAGGGATCTCTAGTGGCGAATTTCAAACAAAACGGGGCCTTTTAGCGCCGTTTTGACGGCTTAGTATTCGCGGCACATGCCTCTTCATTACCGCCGTATTCCACGGCGAGGCGCATTCACAACCGCTTTGTACTGATAATACACGTTACGTGTTCTTTGTATAAGAGTGAGCTTAGCCGGATGGAGGCTAATTTTAGGGGCCCTTTTATCTTTCCCTATTTTCTTTGTGGATACCTAGTACTTCTCGCAAGTGCATAATTTCCCTTCTGTTATACCGCTTTTGTAATCGTTCTTGCTGCAAACTATTGCTGTTTTGCTTTTTGAACTTAAAGTGGCTCATATAAATGCTAAAACACCTCCGACCAACGTACCGCATACGGAATTTTTCTGTGCTTAGGAAATTTTTCCTGCAAAAGAAACAAAAGTATCGCAAGTCTGAAGATAAGTTTAATATTGATACGATTATGCATCAACTCGCGTATAAACAAGTCTGAATACGATATGCATTCGCATGCGAACTCGTCTACAGGGTGTATACTGAAATCAGTGTGCAACATTCAGTATGAAGTCCAAAAGTTACGCAGAGAAATACGACAACGCAACGTCGAATTCAATACGCTAGCAATTGGCAGTACCAGTCATTGGCAGTAGGTCAGTGTATTACTGTAGAGCGACGTTACCCCTTCTCTCAAGGCGAGAGGCTGATTTGGTACTCAAGGTACAAGACAACCCCTAAAGTAGTACATTAAAAATAGCACTGAACGTTGGCATTTTTTTTAAGACACTTAGTATAAATACTAATAGTAAATAAATTATTAATAAGCAATGTCGGATGAATAAATAAGAATCTGCAAAAGGACAAGACTGAAGTTAGTTATTTAATAAAAAGTTAATTCGCCGAAAATGAGCTATATTTAGATTTTAAATTAATAATCGTCGAGAGAATAAAGAAATGAAATTGTGTTTCGCTTCGTTTCATTTTGGAGCTTCTCCGTTTAAAAAAATGCTATAAAGAAATTAGCTCTGTTCAGTTTTCCGGATAAAATTTTTAAATTAAGTTTCTTAATAATTACAATGGTAATTTTTTATTCAAAAATGAATGGATCACGATGTTAATTGTAAATAAGTTTTCATTTTTAACTTCTTGGTAAAGGGAAAAACAATTTTACTTTACAAAAAAGAAAGATAAAAATTTNCCATCTGTAGTACGATGCTACATTTTAGGATTACGTATGCTCCAACAAGGTCCATTTAAATATATGGATATCTACTTGCTGAAACGAACCCCGGCGTAGCTAACCTCAACGTGACCATAATCGAATAAAATAGTTCGAAGTGGTCTGTATTCTGTCGAAACTGCAGCAAGTGATATTTTCTATTTATTCAGAGTTTGCACTTATATTATCGATATTGTGATTTGTACCAATCGATCTAAAAAGTAACGACATCAGTCCAATAAACTCATTATTCATAATATGGTTGTCAATCGCATAGTATTTAGGAAATTAGATAATTCAGGATTGAAGGAGTAGTAGAGATATATAAACAAAGGATAACGCAGGGTTAAGTCGTCCTGAATAAAAACAAGTCACTTCTATGCTCGCGAACGGTTAATTTAGAAATTCAAAAAATATTTTAAAGGTGTTATGTCTGAGGCGAAATAAGGGCGATATGTTGGTAGGACACCTTCTCAGGCATGAAGGGGCAGTTACAAATACAGAAGCAGAAACAGGGGTTAAGAGGAGAAGACGTAAACTTAGATTATATTACTAATACTGTAGTTAAGAATGTAGGAAGTTTTAGTTTTAAGGAAATGTAAATATTAGCTCAGGGTAGGAGAGTGAAGGTGCGTGTTCCATCAGTCCTAGGAGTGATGATCATATGATAATGAGGGTAGATACAAGTCACAATTAACATTACACACTGCATGACATATGTTCCATCTATTACACGTATGAGACAGAAGGAAAACTGGAATAAATATATAAATGCTATATATATATATATATATATATA
>NW_020439998.1:7433-9160 GCF_000699045.2 Agrilus planipennis
CCCACATCCTTAACTATTTGCGAACAGTAATCTAATCTACGTCTATCTCTACCCCTCCTAACTCTATATATATATATCATTAAATAATTGGTTCACATACAATCGAACAATAATGTTACTACAATATTATACATATTTACCAACCTCTTTCATCAATATTATCGACCCAATTTAAACATTACTTACTGACAAAACCGTAAAAATTTGCTTTTTCATTTCCTTACGTAGGCACTCCTTTTATAAAAAATCATCGTCTAGAAAAGTTCATTTCGAGAGATAACAATTATTTTAATGCATCAACGCGTTCAAATTGACCAATTACGTCGATGCAAATAAGGGTTGACCGAATGTTCCGGACTGTCGATTTTTGTAACCAAGAAGTGACGTTCATTTCAACTCACATCAAAGGAAATGACTAAAGTTCGTGATTGAACTTTCAAAAGAACCCATTTTACGTTTGATTAAACCCAAACTAGAGGAAAACAGGCCGATTTCTATTGAAGATGAGCTCGTCGTTCTAGCGCGTTGCAATCACGAAATAGAACCAAGCAATATAAGGTTTTCTAGCAGAAATATATCCTTCCACCCTTCACGAATCAATAACAAACTTGTTTCGCTCACATTCATGCTACACATACACATACACACACACAATATGGTAAGACCAATATAGTACCGGTTGGTTTATTACGTCACACAAGGCCCGAGAAGAAAGTTTTTCTACTTTATCTTAATTAATTTGGAGGCGGGAGTGAAATTTATAATGTATTTGTTTGTAGCTAAATCAGGCAATTTATTAAAAGGCTAAAACGTCCAAATCATGATGTTGCAAAATTTTTATAATGTGACTGATATAATTAGGCGTTCTAGAAAACGCCCGTCGGCGCTTAGGCTTATTGCATATGAAATAGATTTTAGATTGTTTTAAAAATATATTCTGTTTCCCGCTTTGCAATTGTGTACCTTCAGTGTTTGGTTAAATAAAACGGTTTTGGTAAAATGTTTAGATCACCATCATGTGGAGGACGTGGAAGTACTAAGGGTAGCGACGACCTTTTTGAACTCTAAAGAAAAATCGAAAATATAAAATATATATTAATTTAATCTAAGTTAGGTTAAGTTTGGTTCATATTACATTTCATAATCTATACTATTATTGAAGACTTATTCCAAAATAATGCATGAAGGCAGTTACTTCCCAATAAGTGTAACTGCCTGGACACGTTTTGAAAGTGTCTAGGAGTATTTTATCACACCCCCCCCTCCTGCACATTTCAAAATATCTAATTTTACAATATGGCTGCGACATTGTGTACAGTTTGTCAATTGTGTAAATTTGAAAATAAATTTAAAATTATAGGGGACAAGGGCCATGCATTAAATTTGCACATGTGTGTTCTAAAAAGGACATCTGGTCACTGCAATTCGGCGTAATTGCCGTAACTCGAAATTGGCAACATTCGATAATTGGAAAAAACCGCACGAGAAGCCAACATGAGCCGCGATACCTGCCGCACAATTGACGACGAGTCAGTCCCGTTCGCAAAGTCCAATCCTGGGTCAACTTATCGCACAGCGCCGCAACCCACATAATGACTGGTCGGGCATGATAACGAGCCCTGGCATTATATGACTGAACAGTCGGCTTTTCGCCACCTGCTTAGCCTTCATAATAACACCTTGCCACAATAAGTATAGCTTTGAAACAGTGTGTCCGAGGGACCAAC
>NW_020439999.1:0-794 GCF_000699045.2 Agrilus planipennis
GTACTTTTCATACTCTCGCGCATCAATAACAAGGGCAATGCCATATGAGCCGGGGAGGTCAAGGTCAAGTCAAATTATAGGTCACTATTTGACGTGCTTTTCGAAACCCAATAACTTTTTTAAGGTTATTTCGGATTAGAGACTGCCTTGACGAGATATTTAGGTGGGTAATTTAAATGGGCTACCAAAATCATCTTTTAGAAACTTGATTCCTATTTAAATTAATATAAGATAAATTATAATTAAAGTTATGAGCTAAAAACAAGCACAGGAACTGCTATAATTTACGCTAACATGTATAATCGTCTAAAAGGGACCATTTTCTCGTTTACATACATATCTTATCAATCTAATATATTGATATAAAAAAAGGTAACATGTCACAGCGAAAATTGTTAAATTAACGGTAAACATGTATGGTAAGTAATGATTTTAGATTTCACTTTTATTTTCCTTTTCCATTTTTATTGTGCGTCACATAATTTTTTTTTTTAAACTAACAATATTAGACGTATACTTTATTATATCGATTTATAACAAATTGTAAATATTTATTACCTGCATGTGTATAATATGTAAAAGACGATCAAAAACTACACAAAAATTGTATAAAAGTATAATATTATTGTAATAAATGGCTACGCTATAGGATTTAAATATCACCATTCGACATTTCACGAATTAAAAAGGCACATGCGTTCAGTACAAAGTTCAAAGACACGCAGTCTCTGAAGTGTAGTTGTTAAACAAAAATTAGTTAATTAATAATAATTATAATTACGATGCATCGTGAG
>NW_020439999.1:1853-6343 GCF_000699045.2 Agrilus planipennis
AATGTAGATAAGAGACACTTAATTGACGTCGCGTCGTTCCTTTATAAAAGTTTCACTTCAAATATTGGCTAATGCATGTAGATAATCTACAAAAACTATTGTTTTTTTTTTTTTTAATTTCTTTATTTCAGATTTAATAATCATTCATTGTAGAATTTCGCGCGGTTAATCCATATCTCCACTTTCGGTTTCGACATTTTCATTCCCGATTTCAACTTTAACAATTGGACTATCAGGAGGCCTATGCATTCTCTCCATGTGTCTAGCCATGTGCATCTTTTGTTTAGCCCTATAAGGACAACAAGGACATTTGAATTGCGGTTCTTTGCCGCACTCCCACTTTTGGTGGTTTCTTAATGAGCTTTTCAACTTGTAAATACGTCCGCAATCTTGACAATCGAATCCTGGAGAGTTATTATCCGACGATGTGCTACGGGCTAATTTTGGCGATTTCATTGATAAATCAACCCCGTCGGTTGACGTGTGCGTTAATGTACTTTTCATACTCTCGCGCATCAATAACAAGGGCAATGCCATATGAGCCGGCCAACCGCCCCAAAGGCCACGCATACTTAGATCTTGAGCTGAAATTTTACAAATGTCAGACTCGGAACTACTACTATCAAATAATGTGAATAAATACGTCAAGAGACTAAAGATAGGAGTTGAAATCACACACAGTTATGCAATTGTAACTGAATTGAACTGAACACGGCGACTTTTGCATTTTTTTTCGTTCTTATTTATTCTCGACACTTTTCGACAGAATCATCCCCTTCAAGCGTTTGCTCATATCTCTAGTCGTCTTGTAATACGTATTCTAATAACAGGGTGAAAATTACTTTGGCGTTCTATTTATGTACATACATATTTCCACCACCTAGACAACTCTACGAATTTTTTATAGCTTACAGGTCTCAATTAACACAACACAATACATATTTTATGCTTGAATATAACCATCTCCTTTTAGGTTTCAAAATAATTCCGTTACCTAATTCTTCTAGATAGCAGGAATGTACCTACGAGCAAATTATATCGCTCGAGTATATTTCAAACAAAATATATTAAAAAAAAAAAAAACAAGTACGTCTATATTCTACTCACAAATTACAATAAAGAAACTAATACTAACAAATCATAAAAATTCTAAAAATGATGCACTACGTTGTGTAAAGAACTTTTCAATATCACAAAGTAATTTATTTATTTATGATGCCGTAATGTCTTCATAATATTTTGCTTATTTTCCTGACAATCTTCGTATATCATGTGCACCAACTTCATATGGGTTTTGTAATTGCAACGTTGTTTGAATTTTCTGTAGCACAAGTTGCAAGTAAATTTCGGTTCGACGCCACATTCGTAATTCAAATGCCTTACTAAATGCGTTGATTGCTTATAAGAATTGTTACATCTATGACATCGATATCGTCCATTAGCGTCTGGAAAATGTTGTCTTCTACTGCATCCTCGATACGCTACTACAAGAAAAAAAATACATTAAAACACATTACAAATTGGTAATAGTTATCCGAAGTATCGTTTAAGAATATTTAAAATGCGTTCACACTGAGCGGAAGAGCCGCGTGTCATGTACAATTCGTTAAATAAATACGTGCTTATTTTTGTTTTTTAAAAATTTATATTTATACATACATAGGTAACACATATACATAATACATAGGCATAATTAATGAAATAAATAAAATTCCCATCTGAAATCGTGTAGGTCAAGAAACGTTACAATAAAATTACATTTTTTTCATAAATACACAGGTAGAGCATATAATGTAAAATTCGTTTAGCAATTTCCTTAGACAAAAATTTTCAGTCTCTCAAAGTCTTTCAGCGTCTCTGAGAGCGTCTCTCACAGTCATTCCAGTCTCTCAATTATTGCCTAGGTGTTTTTATGGATCTCTCACAGTCTCTGTATGAGAGACTCGAACGATAAAATTGTTAATTCAGAGATTCGAGTCTCTCGTTCAGAGAGACTGAATGAATAAAACTGAAAAATTGAGAGACTCGAGTCTCTCGTAGAAAGACTGGGATCTCTGAAATATGTTGAAATTTTAACCACTTATTGAGAGATTCGGGTCTCTCGTTTAGAGATTCGAATCTCATGTTCAGAGACTCTGAAAGACTGAACATTTTTATCTCGGTTTGTCATTGTCAATGAAATAAAATATACTTAATACTAATATTTAAAGATTAAAAGTATTGTTGGTATGATATAATATTTATTTTGGGTAGGGATACTGTGTGTTAGGTAGATTAGAATCATAATTATAAATATTATAAACGGGTTGTTTGATGCAAGTACTCAATATATGACGTTTTAGTTGGTCTTTCCGGCTGAACTTTCTCTCACAACGGTGACACTGAAATTTTGGACTAGCTCCACACTCATATCTCACATGTCTATTCAGCGTGTACTTTGCTTGATACTTTCGTCCACAGTTTGTACAAATGAATAAATATCCTGAAAAAATAGCTGTCAATATCATGAGTTGCAAGACATCTACATTACTAGAAAATTCATTTAAAATACCTTATCAGTTTCTCACTAAACGAAAGATAATTTCATGTGAAATTGCTTATTTGAAATAATGCAGTGGGTTACTTGAGAAATCCCGAAAGGACCGCTATGTGCCGCGCGTTTTAGGCACTTAGTCTGTAATAAGCCTTACTACAGCA
This sequence comes from Agrilus planipennis, assembly GCF_000699045.2. Lineage (NCBI taxonomy): Eukaryota > Metazoa > Arthropoda > Insecta > Coleoptera > Buprestidae > Agrilus > Agrilus planipennis. The sequence goes on from NW_020439999.1 coordinate 4,551, forward strand.
TGCGAGTACAGAAAATAAAACAGCCGCGTAAAATGTTACCATTTTTCATATATTAATTTATTGTTATTAAAGTCGAGAAACACAGATTTTAAGTTTTCTTTTACGAAAATACAAATATTAATATATGTACCAGTAATATTTTAGTGTTTACAATTAAAAAATACTTTTGAACATTTCAAAATAAATAAATATACCTTTGTATTTACGATTACGAATTTTGATTATTATTATGAACCAACAAAATATGAACTGTTAAATGATGTCGATGCTTGAAACGCTTCTGGCAAAACTGACAAATTTCTTGGGCTTCTTTATTACATTCTAATCGTTCATGTCGCCTTAGAGTGCTATAATGTTTGTATTTTTTGTTACACGTGCTACAAATGTAAGCCGAACTTGTATCTGCAACAAAATTAAATAAATGTAATACGAAATCACATATACAAGTGATTGGTTTGTAATAATTCCGTAATTAACCTTTGCAGTTTCAAAGAACCGAGAATGTTTATTTCACAATTATACACTCCTTTCATCACGTAGCATTTTAATTGTGATTTTAAGGTTGTTTCACACTGAGCGAACAGATCNTGCTACCATTTGTCGTAAAACAAATGCTAATTATTTAAATATTATTCTCTGCCTCCTTTAAAAATGTGTTTATTGTCTGAAAAGGATTAAGAATCAAAATCATACACACCATTAAAATATTTACAACAATTTACTAAAAAACAAAAAGGATTAAAATATTTGTAATTAATGCACTCAATGAATTCGCATGGGCAGTTCAGTTAAATAACATAAATACAAATAAATTAAACTACAACAAAACTGACAGGAATGTAATTAATTATATTTGGGACAGATGTCGATCGTTAATATGAGTCTTGATCTGGTCTTTTCGTTTGAATCGTTTCAAGCAGTAGACGCATTCGTATTTGGGTTCTTTCCCGCACTCGTGATAAATGTGTCTTCGTAGGGTCTGTTGAGTTTTATAACATTTTTTACACTGAAGACACACGTAACTTCTGTCGGCAGTTCTACCTTCCCATTTGTTTATTGTTTCAATTATCTTATCTGAAAAAGAATAGAAGTCAGTTGAGTACAAACCCCGAAAGTATGAAAAAATCAATTTTGTAAAGTTCAAAACTACCCAGTTAATTTTAAAATAAATAGAAAAATGTGACATGCAAGTCAAAATTATTTTAAAAATGCCCTGAACTTAACGCTGGTATTGGCGCAATAACTATTTTCATTTACCAAAGCTATAAAATGAATACTCTTTAAGGACTTTTTGTAGGAAGAAAACTGCTATTCACCGCCGAAAACTTTGGAACGACGTACATACTTTTTAAAATAAATTATTCTATTCCTTACTGCTTGTACCATTTATTTGTTAAAAGAAAGACCATATGCTTTTGGCATTTGCTATTGACTCATTTGTGACTCGCCGTTTACTCGCCGCACAGGACTCTTGAAAACCTGCCGCATGTCACTTAACAGCAGTAAAATAAACCTAATAAATTGTGACTAAAAAAAAACTTTTGGGTGTTTCATTCCCATCAGCCAGTAATGCTGATGGGCGGGCAGTCCCTCCGGACTACGCCGGAAGGTAGGGCGGAAGGCCCTCTTCAGCCTGCTTCCAGGAATCGTGGGAATGGGTGGGTGGTGGTTCGGGTGAGAAAGATGAGACGGACGAAATGAAGACAGAAGAGAATGAAAGATTATCTGTGGAATATTACTGCCTCAGCATTTGCCTAAGTGATCCAAGGAAACCACAGAAAAACTTGGACCAA
>NW_020439999.1:6565-8166 GCF_000699045.2 Agrilus planipennis
AAATAAAGCATATAGATATACATATAAGAAAGTTGATCAAATATTATACCTAAGGAGAATGTAATATCTACACAATTTATTACTTTCTCTGATTTCCTAAACTAGGAAAGCTTATAACACATAGTAATAACAAATATTTTAAATTAAGTTCAGGAGGCAGATGAAAGCAGAGATGCACCTAGACCAGGGATGGCGAACCTTTACGTATCGACGTGCCATTTTTATAAAAAAAGTTTAATCAGGTCAAAGATGTGCCATCAAATAATTTTGTCTTTGTGATTATTGGAAAAACAATAATAATATCAACTTAAACATTTTTATTTACTACAAAAAAATAGGAACATTTTGCAATGTTTAAATTATACGTGTAATTTGTCAAACGATTTCTAATCGAGTTTTTAATGTTATTTCTCTCTGAAAATAATGACTGGCAGGCATAGGTTGAGGAAAAAACATTGTTAAAATAGCATAAACCAGTTTCTTCAAACAATTAAAAGTGTTTGGTAACGCATTTCATGTATCCAAAATATTGTTATTGGCATTTTCACTTGTATTACCTGCCAATATTTCTGTTTCAATTAGTTCCCTTGTTTCAATAAAGTTTTGGATCCATATTGAACTAGACTTTATGATTGATATTAGTGACGTGCCCAAAATATTGTGCCATTGGTTCGCATCCCTGACCTAGACTAAGCGAAATGAACAAAAAATATATTTTATTATATATATGTCTTTCTTTAATTTTTGTATTGTTTTTATTTACTTATATTTACTGCAAAAATACACCTAACGAACTGCCGTTATTAAACTCATTTGTACGTTAAAAAAATCGAGATAAATAATAAGATCTTGGTAGAATCAGTTAACATACACATTTGAGTTGGCGTCAGTTATCAAGATGGTTGAAGATCTTTATAAATCCGTTCAAATTCTCTCATTTTTTCCACGTGTACACGTAAGACATGCAGCTTTAGATTATGTTTTTGTTTAGAAACATAATAACTGCAGTAAGCACATTTGAAATTTCTCCTTTCTACTCCTGAAACTTTCGGTTCAAAGACATTGACTTGCTGATGACAGTACATACCTGAAACAAAACAAATAAGCACTTACCAAATACCTTTTGTGAAACAAATAATACTGAAATTTAATTGTATATATAATCGTATTAAGTAAAGATCTGGAAATTTTTTAACTGTTTATTTCACAATTATACACTCGTTTCATCACATAGCATTTTGATTGTGTTTTTAAGGTTGTTTCACACTGAGCGAACAGTCTGTCATAAGCCTTACTACAGCATGAAAGTACATAAAATAAAACAGCCACGTAAAATGCTACCATTTGTCATATATTAATTTATTGTTAAGTAAGTACAGAAACACAGATTTTAAGTTTTCTTTAACGAAAATACAAATATTAATATATCTACCAGTAATATTTTAGTGTTTACAACTAAAAAATACTTCTTAACATTTCAAAATAAATAGATATAGATACCTTTGAATTTACGATTATGAATTTTGATTATTATTATGAACCAACAAAATATGAACTGTTAAATGATGTCGATGCTTGAAACGCTTCTGGCAAAACTGACA
>NW_020440000.1:0-6895 GCF_000699045.2 Agrilus planipennis
TTTTCAGAAACGTTTTGATTGAAATGGAATCCAGAGTTACCGAAACTGATTAAAGAAATCTATTAATCCAACAAATGACAAGAAGTAACTGAATCAGAAAATGACCAAAAAGTTCATAATTTCGATATTCTAAATTGGAACACAGAATTTTAACATCAGGCAGCACTAATCCTAAGCATATGGAACCACTGTTGCGATCCGGATACATTTTGGATAACCGAACAAGCATGCATAGAAAGCTTTGGCCAAGATGGAATCCTAGAAGGTTATTGTAATTAATTCAATGAGCCCACGGAGTTCTTATTTTACAAAATACCAAGAATGACTCAATTGGTAGACATCCCATAAATACAGAGTTTGGATTTTTAGAATTAGCAGAGAATCCTTGTGTAGCCAATACACAGGTACCTACTGTCATTATTTCTGGCCACAATAATTTTAAACGTATGTAATAAACTGCCACCATTTAAGTTTATATGATGAGCTTTATTTTAAAGAGAATTTTGCAACGCAAACTAATCGTAAAAGACGATCACGTAACAACTTGATATCTGACAATTCGAACATAGGAAATTTCCATCGCTTAGCATGACCTCAATAATCGCGAAAAAGTTGGCGTAACGTAACGCCAAGACAGTCGTCAAAACAAAATTGACTCGATTCCGTTCAGCATAATGCGACAACTGACAGGTTTTCTAGTTCGCTGATTACTCGTATGTTGTGCATTAGTATGTAGCAATAATTATTGTTATAAAATAGTGGTAATAATTGCGAAAATGTTCCGCCCCTTTAATTCTCGTTTGACATTAGCCGCTTTTTTGCCTCGGGCACTGGCGCCAAACTCCGTTGATAGATACCTAGTCTGAGCCAACCTTGCGGTTAAACCGTGGAAAAAATAATCGTGTTCTCAATTGCTAGCAAAACACCACGCAATATACAGTGTAAACCTAAAGTTTAGAACACACTGCTTTCTTTGCATACCTAACAATAAACTTTGTATTTGTGGTGAAGTAAGGCAAATGGACATAGCTCATTGTAGACATTAAATACGATTTTATGCGAAAGCTTATTTCATATGAAACCGCCGAAACATAAATACATAGTTGAGAATACTCTCAGACACAGGACTGGACTCAGGACAGCCGCTTGGAGACCGCTAGCAATCCTTCTCAAGAGGCGGTCAAAATACGAAAACTGTTAGATACAGGTCAAATCCAAGATAACTCCTTCCCCATTTCACAAAAAATCTGACTGAATCGCCACATGGAAACCTCCGTCATTTCTTCTCAAGAGGCGATGATCAAGTTAAGAAAACTCTTAGCTACAGCAGTAGACTCAGAAAAGGGGCCAGAAATCCCCAATGAATCTCTGAAGCTATAAAATAATCGACTGGACCGACACCTGGAAGCCCTCAGAATTTCTTCCCCAGAGAGGGTCCTGTTGAGAAAACTCTTAGACACAGGCCAAACGCAGGATAACCCCTTCCGTAATAATCTCAGAAGCTGTAAGGCTGTGGATTATACCGCCACTTGGAAGCTGTTAGAAAGAAAGGTGTCTGTTAAGAAAACTCTTAGACACAGATTAAACCCAGGATAACCCCTTTCTCATTTCACATAGAATCTCAGAAGTTGTAGGGCTGTCAACTGGATCGCCACACGGAAGCCCTCGGCATTTCTTCTCAAGAAGAGCCTGTGTTAAGAAAACTCTTATACACAGATCAAACCTAGGATAACCTCTTTCCCATTTCACAAAGCATCTCAGAGCAGTAAGGCTGTCGACTAGACCGCCACTTGGAAGCCATCAACATTTCTTCTTAAGAGGGGGTTCAATTGAGAAAACTCTTATACACAATACTGGACTCAAATCAGATCGAGAACAATTCCTTCTTCATTTTACAATAAATCCCAGAAGCCGCATGGAAGCCCTGAGCATTTCTTTTTAAAAGGGGGCCCTGAAAACTTTTAAACACACATCAAACCCAGGGATGACCCTTTCCTCATTTCACAAAAAAAATCAGAAGTTGTATGACTGTCGGCTGGACCGCTATTTGGAAACCTCCGGCAATCCTTCCCAAGAGGCTGTCCAGTTAAGAAAACCCTTAAACGCAGTAGTAGACTCAGAACAGGCCCAGAAAACTCCATCCCCATTTTGTAATGAACCTCTGAAGCTATAAAATAGTCGACTGGACTGTCACTTGAAAGCCCTAAGCATTCCTTCCCAAGAGACGGTCCTGTTAAGAAAACTTTTAGACACAGATCAAACCTAGGATAACTCCGTCTCTATTTCACAAAGAATCTCAGAAGCTAATATAAGGCTTTTGACTGAACCACCCAATGGAAATCTCTGGTATCTCTTCCCAAGAGACGACCCAATTAAGAACTCTTAGACACAGCACTAGACTCAGAAAAGAAGCCAGAAAGCCCCATTTCCAATTTTGCAATGAATCTCTGAAGCTATAAAATAGTAGACTGGACCGCTACCCGGAAGCCCTCAGCATTTCTTCTCCTGAGGGGGCCCTGTTCAGAAAACTCTTAGATACAGATCAAACCCAGGATAACCCTTTCTCCAATAATCTCAGAAGCTGTAAGGCTGTCCAGTATACCGCCTCTTGGAAGCTGTCAGCAAGAACGGGTCCCGTTAAGAAAACTTTTAGACACAGATTAAACCCAGGCTAACAACCCCTTCCTCATTTCACAAAGAATCTCAAAAGCTGTAATGCTATGGACTGGATCGTCACATAGAAGCCCTCGGCATTTTTTTTGTTAAGAAAATTCTTAGACCCAGGATAACCTGTTACCCATTTCACAAAGAATCTTAGAAGCTGTAAGGTTGTCGACTAGACCATCTCTTAGAAACCGCCCGCATTTCTTCCCAAGCGGCGGTTTAGTTGAGGAAATTCATAATTTTTTTTAGATCGGAAACAATGCTATGCAATTTATGCCAATGTACTCGGAATGTTACCCATTCTCACCTTATGGCACTTGGAACCCAAGCCAGCATAAAGAGGCACTGAGCAGGATTACCAAATATTGAGCATTATTAGGGTAGCTAGCGTTAAGTTGTATATATTATGACATGGGGGTGTAATATCGCAGTTAAAAAAAACTGTTTCAACCTTGTCACAACTACTTTTGTATAGCACTGTACTTTAAGATGTGGGAGGTTTTTTTGCGCACTCTCTGTCCATGATGCAATTGATGAAACGGTGACTCTGAGAAATGAGAATGACATAACTCATATTTAGATTTCCTCGTAGATTTTCCTTCCTTTTCGAGATTATTTTATGCACGGTAAAAATAATTTAAAATGATATTTTTTATGTCGCCAACTAGTCATTTCTTACCATAAAAATGTAATACAATGTTATCGACTACATGAATGTAACGATAGCAACTTTAGAACCAACATTTTTCAGTTACCTACTTATGTGGTATTTTATCAAAAACAAGTAATATTTTATAACTTTCAATTTTCTTCATATTTTTTCAATGTCTACTAATTATTTATACTTTGGGTTTTTATAGTTTCATATAAACCTTTTTACGTATTCAGTGTGGTACTTTTTATTATGATTAGAATGTTACTCTTCGGGGAATCACTCGCATTAGTAATAATATAAATAAAAAAAATATATTATGTAACACAAGTTTCCATGGTTAAAAATCGTATTTTATGAATTTGTATTTCTCATAATTTCAACTTATATGCATAGATTCCTACACACATACACTTGCAACCTCAAGGTAACGAAACAGGTAGCATCAGGTCGCTCCTGCAAATGATGCGCGGCTGTTTAACTTAAAAGTAATTCTGGAATCATGCGGTCAATCGATTGATATCTTCTCTTAAGTGATGAAGAATGAAAAAATTACTTAATAAAAAAAGAAAATGTTGATGCAGCATAGTGCAGTGGACGAAATATGAAATACCTAAAGAAATGGCAGGAAGTTGGGTTTCTTCTTATTGTACAGGATACGGTTTGGCATGCAAAACTAATGATCACATTTCGTTATTTGTCGCATTATTTTGTTTGTTTTTATTACATCAAATTTAACGAGGAAAAAAAATCGAAAAGAGTCCCATCGTGCATTAGTTAATTATTTATTTGTTGGACTTGGCAGGAGTTCCAACTCTAGCACTGGCGCACGAAATGGCGTAATTCTTTTATTTGGAATTACGGAAATTTCCAGTTTGCGTGATGACCAAAACGGACCATCAAAAGAAAACGGTTATTTTATCTGAAAACGACTTAATTGGATCCAGAACTTATTGGGACGCGTTGCCCTCCAAGAAGTATAATCAATCTTCAACCAAAACAAATCGAATAAGAAACACAAAAGCAATTATACTACTGGGCATTAAACAGAAATAGGTCATCGAACCAAAACAATAATTTAATATTTCTGAAAGATTATCACTAATCAATTGTCAATAAATAATATGTACATATTTGTATATGTAAAAAGGAAAGTGCGTGGAAAAAAACATTACAATCCAGTATTAGTTATAACTAGCGATGCACAAAGCAAGATTATTTCACATCTTGCCCTGTCAATTTCTTGCTGATTTAATTCTTATCTTCCAGCAAGAGTCTTGCTATTTCCGGTTTTTGCTGGCTTGAGTGGTCCCCAAGTCTGACATGTCTAAATTAGTGGAAGAAATGCTTTTATAGGGACTCATATTCTTGCAGCAAGTATGTGTGATCATATCGTACATTTCTCTTGTTTGAAAAAAAATGTTTTTACTCTAGTTGTATGTAAGAATAACTTGGAATTATTCAGAACGTTCGAGAAAAGTTGCAGAATATTCTTGAATAACGTGCATGTGAATTAATAGATATATTTGCTGCCCATATGTATGTTCGTTTTAATTTAACGGAAAAGGATGCGATTTGATATAAAATTATAATTATAAAATGTACGTGACTTTAACTAATACTAGCAATATAGGCTCTGCATGTGGCCCCGAATAATACGATATATGTATAGGTAACCCAAATGTTTTCTTTCGTGATAATTTCAATATCAATCTTCCTTCAGTGTCTTGCCTTCTAAATTGCTTGATGTGTATTGTGTATGTATTTAAGTCTGTCCATTAAGTTATTCTGGTTGTTTAATCATGTTGAACATCTTCGTGACAAATTTACATATCCTGTACAGTCCTGGACGATCGTAACTCGAAGCTATTACGTTATTATTAATTTTGAAGGGAGTCATAAATTAAACCTTGTTGTAACAACAATTTTGTCCAAAATAGTGTAGTCCATATTATATTAGCATCGTCATTATTATAACCAACCGGAAAAACGGTCTGCCTCCTATATCCGGTGTCTGAAGGAAGTGCATGATGTTTTGTGTAGGTATAATACGACAACTGAATCCTACAACTGCATGGCTCAGTTCTCATTAAATTATTAATTAATCAAGATCTGTGTGGAATAAAGAAATGTAATGAATTTAAGTTGCTTCTGAATAGGGCAAAAATAAATTATCTCATTTAGTATTTATAAAAAAAGAAGTCTTTTGAGGGTCTTTTGTTTCTGTCAACTGCTGGCGAATATATAAAAATAAATAAATAAGGCTTTTCTCAGATCCAGCGAGGGAAATTAACATCTAGTTCCATGGCGAGATAATTAATTTCGTTTCTTCCAGTTTCATCTAGCAACTTATATCATTACACCAAGGGTTGAAAGACGTCCGCTACACTTTCCTTTTACTTATTTTTCTCTTTTCGTTCTGTTTTCGTTGTTACACGTCTTGAGAATACGCCAGAGAAGGGATTAAAAGTTAATTTCATCACTATACCCCATAACAATAACACTTGACCCTGACGTTCTTTACTAAAACTAGCATATTAAATTTAATTCATGAAGTAAAAAAACTTTCGGAAAATTTGACCAACAAACCACAGGAAATTATTTATTAGTATGTGTAGTTTTCTTTCAATTTGTTATTTGTAATTGAATGGGTTCGGTCCTCATGGGAGACCTCTTTTTATTTAATGGTTTCCTCCCGAAGAGGTCAAAGAAGTTTGCCAACGCAGTCCTTGAACGTCTGCCAAGGTGCGACATGAAATATGATCGCATTGTTTAAATCTAAATTATTCCATTACAAAGTAATAACTTTCGGTAATAAGATATGTACTTACCCTATGAAGTCATTTACTTTTATAATCTAATTCATTAAGTGTCTAATTGAACTATAACGATCCATTTGTTTCGAATTCTGTCACAGCAAAAAAATCGGTAGTACCTACCTGAGTATTGTCTGTACCATTACGCAATCTCTTTTTTGTTACTCTGAACGGTCGATGGCTTCGAAATTCAAAAACCTTTAGTCAGTTTTTAGGTTACTAATACTTTGTGCTTACGTAGAACCTACTCGAGATTTAATAAGTAAATCTACTGTACCAATGATTAATGATTAATTTCGCAAAAAAAATGTTAAGCATATAATATAAATAATTAAAAATGTATTATAATAATGTGTCAGAAAGGTTTTAATTTATATCCTCTACAAAACATTTATAAAGCAATTTTTTTTTCGACATCAGCTTCATCATCATAGGGTCGTCAGTCCAAACACTGGTTGGACACGCAATCTTCGCATTTTCCTAAAGCTAAAGTGTACCACATAGGTACCTAACCATATGTATGTGAACAATAATCTAATCTAGATCTATCTCTGCCCATTTCAACTCCTATTCCAACTTCTAATATGTCTCTAACTAGCCCTTTATGTCTGAAAAGCCATCCAACTGGCCTTTCTCGCCTATTTCTTATCGATTTCCATAGCGCCCCTTGTTATCCTACTCTTTGAAATACCTCCTCATCACCGACCTTCTCTATCCACAATATCTTCATCATCCGCCTGTGCCTTGTACTCCAAAAGTACAC
>NW_020440001.1:0-1002 GCF_000699045.2 Agrilus planipennis
GGTACTGACCAAAATAAAAAATTAGAACGAGACCACCATATCTGCAAATTTTGACCGAGAACAAATTGCATCAATTGTGCCAAGCGAAAAAAAAATCATTTCGGATTTCTCTCGAAATCCCATTCGGATCAAATACAGTGTACTTTCTCCATAATACAACTCAAATTATCATCAACAAGATCGTCAGTCCCTTAGGACTTAACTTAACTTAAAGTCTTAACTGGTTGGATACGCACCTCCACCTAAAACTAGAACATCCCACGTCCTTAACTATTTGCGAACAGTAATCTAATTTAGGTCTACTCCTCTTAACCCCTCTTAACTCCTCTTTCTGCCTCTAATATGTTTCTAACTAAACTTTTATGCCTGAGAAGGTGTCCTACTAACCTATCTCGCCTATTTCCTATTGACTTCCATAGAGTCCTCTGTTATCCTATTCTATCTAATACCTCAAATACCGAGTATTTTTTCTTTTCGTTATTTGCTTTTGTATTTTGGACAGAATTAGTGGAATCTATTCAAGTTTAAGCGAATGGACATATTTGTCTATGATATGCACTCTAAATGCCTAAACCATAAGTGGAAATCGTCCAGAAAATTAATATCCATATGCAAGTTAATGGATTTTTAGTGTCAAGTATGTGTCAAGGCATCCACCTTGAATTCATAGCAATCGCAGCGCTTTTCAACAATTTTATGAAATTTTCTGAACCGTTTTCACACATCATCCTAACCTGCCATTGCAATAAAAATAGATATTGCTATATTTCTTGCAGAGTGTTACTTTGTGTGCAAGATAGAAATGGTCCTGCTGTGTATATAAAATTTGTTTCTGCTTTCAATATATATCTATCTAGCTCTTGATGTCTCAGAAAGTATTCTACTATCCTATCTCTCTTTCTTCTTAGTGATTTATAGCTCATTTGTGATTTATTGTATTCATTGAGATACTTTGGATTTTATTGGTGTTAATACAATGTATTAGTGAATTAATTTTTAAAT
>NW_020440001.1:6104-6901 GCF_000699045.2 Agrilus planipennis
AGATTTATGACAGACTGGAGTTTGTTTAATGTCCCTGCCTGCCGGAGACGTGATATGTTAGATGTTAGAATAATGTAATAGTTAAGGATCTGGGTTGTTCTAGTTTTAGGGAAATGCAAAGATTAGCTCAAGATAGGAAGGAGTGGAGGTGTATGTCCAACAAGTCTTAGGACTGACGACTTTATGATGATAACTAAAAAGTATTTGTTGTGTCTCCACAAGTATTCAAGATTTGTGTGTGTATGAGTTTGCGAACAGATCACTGGTCAGCAAACACCTGTTTAGAATAAGTCAAAGGCACCTTCCGGAATGTTCTTTAATGTTTCTAGAGTCGTCCTCAGCTAGAATGTTCTCAAATATCCAGGACTGTCTCTCAAGTAGAACGTTCTAGAGTAAACTGTACTGAAAAATCGAGAACATTCTGGAATAATCGAGAACTATTATGTTTAAATGATAAAGATGGATTTTGACGCTAAATTATGTCATTTTCATTTCCATCAGTGCCCTAAAAAGTGTTCGAAATTTCAAATAATGTTCGAGATTTCTCCAGTCTGGTAAGCACTTGGGTTTTAAAAATCGACCACCTAACACCCGTTTAGAAGTGGGAATGTCGGAAACTGAGCGAAGTGGGTTGTCGTTAGCTACTGTACAAGTAAAAAGCCAGCTTCTATATGCAATCCTGGATCAGTTTTTATCTCAGTTCGGGCCCGAGGAAAATAGAAGTTTCTAGTACACAGCTGTGGGTAAATACAAGCAATAAAACTAGACACTTTATAGAGAGTGGTTTTAGCGCTATT
>NW_020440002.1:0-6916 GCF_000699045.2 Agrilus planipennis
AAGGATTGTTTTAATACTTTAACTACAAACCATATACAGTGTAAACTCTATATAACGACACTTAGGGGACTGAACATTTTTCGGCGTTATAAAGACTGGTCGTTAAATGGAGATAAATAAAAGATATTATTTTACTATTCTATAATAATATGCATTTACTAATACAGTACAGATTTTTCACATGAAGATTATTATTCATACATTGCGTATAGCCTGTTATCTTCGACTGATGTTTTTTGCTGCTCCGATATTTTAATTGTATTTTGTTACGTATCTTACTCATATCTTGAGATACTGCTAGATCAACTTGATTATATAAAAAGTATTTTTTTAAGTTTCGCTGCATCAAGTGCTTGTTTGATGCTTGGTGGAGGGACAGGATAGTCTTCTTCAACAACGTACACAGCTGCAGTTCTTATCTATTTCGGCAACTTAGAAAGTACTGCTTAATGATTTATAATGCCGCATTGTTGTCGTTAAATAGAGTGAGCGTGACGCTATATAGAGTGTAATATTGTATAGAAAACAATGTAAACCAACCAAAGTCAAGCTATTTCGACGTTTTAAGGAGTTTGTCGTTAAATCGAGTGACGTTATANAAGTACTCGTAAAATAACAAAAATTAGGTTTTTATCAGTGTTCCATGTAAATGGTTACCATCATACCTAATACGTTCTATCAATAATTCAGTTCGATTTGACTATCGTAGTAGATTTAGGCTAACGGTATGACCTTGAATGCCTTGAAATGCGGTGGAGGGTGTTGTAAAGAAATCGAATAACATCGGAAAACAAAACGAAAAACACGTTGCCATCGTAGCATCAGCAGTAACATAGCAACCAACACTTTAATAAAAGCAGCTGAAAAGTAACAGAGTGGTGTTAGGATTAATTTACGTTTATATCTGCCCATTAAGAGAGAATATCCCCAGTAAAGCCATTAAGTTTACAGGTGCTTCATAAATCCACGACCTGGAACAATGAGCGCGGTCGACTCTAAATTCCCCATTGTTCGCCATAAAATATTAATAATAAATGGCGAAAGGCACTTGGGACTCGAACGGCCCGTGGGGTCGTCCTCAACTTGACCAATTAACGAATTAATTTTTTTTTTTTAATGTACTAAAACTGTGCGCATTCTCGCTGCTTATAAAGGCGATGTGATGCTAGCCCATTGTATTAATTTGTTTGTGAGAATCGAAACATATGTTACATGTCATGAAGTTACAACTAATTACACAAATTACTCAAATAACGGTATGTAAGTAATTGTACTGATTTTGAATGCTCCAAATATTCGAATTTGTTATGACATTTACCTAACTTAATACAAATGCTTAAAAAATTTACTAAAATTAGTGAGATTATAAAATGTTGGTGTACCAAAGGTTAAACAAATTTGACTAGTTGTGCCTATGCTATATCCATTGAGTTTAAAGGATACGAAAAATTATAAGAAGTTACTGATATTCGGTATCTACGAAGTTGGATAAAATTCAACATGGAAAGAGCAGTAGATATATAAAGCAAAAGATAGCGCGGAGTCAATTTGCCTTTAACGAAAAGAAATTACTTCTAGTTTCTCGAACGGTTAATTTTGGAATTCGAAAAAGATTGCGAAAGGTGTAAATACGCCTGGAGAATGGCGCTTTACGTATGCGAAACGTGGATGGTGGACGCGGCGGAAAAGAAAAGGTTAGAAGCTTTAGAAATACGCTATTACAGGTGAATAATGAAGATGCCGTGGATAGAGAAAGTTAGATATGAGGAGGAATTAGAAAGAGTAAGAGAATAGAGGGTGCAATTGAAGTGAATAGAAAATAGGCGAGATAGGTTGTTATGACACCTTCTCAGGCATGAAGGGCTAGTTAGAGATATTAGAGCAGAAAAACGATGTGGAATGTTCTAGTTTTAAGGAAATTAGCTCAGGATAGGAAAATATATAGTGTCTGTCCAACCAGTTGTAGAACTGATGACACTATGATGATGATACCTTAAGGTTTGCATGAAAAAGTTCTCCTTTGAACGACCTGAATATGACGTAATAGTTCAGATTTTTTCTTTTTCCTGAGTATAAAATATGCTGATAATGCATTATCCATTAGATTTTAATACGTAGGCGTTAGGCGTTGCATAATTAAGGTATAAAAAACAGTGTCCGATGCATTTGCAAACTACATATATAAATTATCACATAAATAAACTAATTAATAATAACTAAGAGCTGTGAGAAGTCATGAACAAAAAAAATTTAAAAAACCACCATTTATGTTGACGCTTCTATCCTTAATGATCATACGTTTCATTAACTTTAAGATAAATTATCCAATTAGCAGCAAGTACCCATGTCCATCTAAAGTCAAGGTTTTATCGATACTGTATGTGTATGGGAACTTATATATATATCAAAATCGAACTAATCATTTTAGCAGTGTATATAAGTATATAATGATGGTTGAGGAATATTATTTGTTGATGCTGGAAATTATCTACAGAGGTATAGAACAGATTGGTTATTCGTGGATAACCAATCGAGATTCGACCACTATCAAAATGACAGCTTAAACATTGTTGGAAAGTGGAGATCCTCAAGATGTATTCGAATTGATCCTTGTTCGAATAAAAGGTCAAACATCAAAACAAATGCGAAAACTGGAAAGATAAATACTCTTCATGACTTACGCAGTTGAAGAATTGCGAGCTTCGACTAGTTTACGTAGAAGCTTTAGGTGTTTGACTTTCGTAGTTCCTGCGCAAGGATTTAGTCGTCGAAGCAACTTGCGTGGATTGTTATATTGTCATCTATGGATATTTGATCTTGTACTGAAAGATTTCAAGCTATGGTATTTCAATTTGTTTGACCAAATTGGCGATGCAGCTTACATACATGGTAGACACGTAAATCAATTAATAACAACATTAAGTTCTTGGTCAGATAGGTAGGAATACTCTAGGAAGGCTTTGTCTAAAACTTGAAGTACGTACTTCAGTAACAGCAAATACTCACTTGGTCACTAGATGGCTATTCACTACATGTGCTTGGGTTTCACATCAACTCGCTTTTTAGGAGCTTTTTTAGTTTGGCCAGTAATTTATCCAGACAACCTATGCAGCACTATTGATATCAAATCAGATTGAAATCGCGATCAATTTCTGACCAAGAACATAAACGTTTTGATTATTAAGGAATTTAGGTATTATACTATCGAATAAGGAACAGGCAAAAGTAGTAAAGGTATTTTAAAAAGGTTAGGGTTGAGAAATGTGCGAAATGCCTATAGTTGCATTCATATTGTACACTACAGACTCGATCGATAATCAAGAAAATTATGGTGTCCAGACTACTTACAGTTTAAGCAGGGTGTAGAATTATAATAATAATATAATAATTAATATGGGATCCATATGATAATGGAAATAAATTCCAATAAAAAGCAATTCGGGGTTGGTAATGAGCAGATTTTCAGTTTGCTCACCTAACTGCCGATGGGAAATGTACCAGCAATATAAATATGACGCTATATCCGAGTTATTGACGCTATTACTGAGATTTTTACTGCGAGGTTAAAAACTGACGTTACGTCAAAGTTGTCGTTATAACCGATGTTATTATAATCAATTACTTTAGAAGATTTTCACACACATTTGTTATTCATTTATTGGTTAATGCGTATGTTTCGTGAGTAGCCCAATAGCAAGAGGCAACTAATGCGTATCGAAATCGTTTTTCGAGTTTCATGAAACGTCTCACCTTCTGCAAATTATACGACTTTGAATAGCTTACACGTTAACAATACTCGAAAATTAATTAAAAGGCGGCGTTCCTGTCTTGAATGTATAATGCATAGCCACCCATTACGGTCTTCAGAACTAACGAACCGCTGGCGGTTACAACAACAGTAAATAAACCAAAATCATCGGCGTTCGCTGTGTAATTAAAATTGAATTATAATTCCATAATGAAGAAATAAACCCGCAGTTCAATCATGCGATGAACGGCTTCTGTGTTTGATGTGAGTTTCGTTGGTGTTGGCATCGGTCGTGTCGAAATTTCGTTGTTTTCAGCGTGCCTACCTGTACGTAAAAAGTGTACGAGTTCGTTGCAAATCGAAAATGTTACCAAAAGAAATTTTTCTCATCAGCCCACTATTGTACCTATTAGGTGTTACTAAAATGAGTTATCAAAAAGCTTGGGGACCTTTACCGCAATAAAAGAAAATTTTCTATTAACGGTACCTAATATTTTCCTTCAGTATTTTGTTCGTCAAAGAAAACAAACTTTTGCTTACAATGAATATAGATACATAAAATAATTTTGCCATGCTCAAGTAAGCTGTTGCGTTCATAAAATTAGGCTTTTTGAAATAATGTGAATAGTTGGAAAATTCAATAATATTGGTTTCTTATCGAAATGAAAAGTACGAATTTTCATGTCATCGGAGACATTATATATAAAATACAACTGGTAGGAATGAAAATTGCGAATACTTATTTAAACGGACTTACCCAATCGCTTTGATATTTCCGAATTGTGCATTTTGGGGTTCTCTTGGGCAATTTTTCGCCTTTGAAGTCTTGACCATACCATGAACGCGTTCATGGGTCTTTTGATATGATCATCTTGATGTTTCTTGGACAGTTGCGGATTGCCCATCGTCGGCGCTCCCCCAAGCCCGGCGCCTCCCAATGAGGCCATACGGGAAAGGCCGTCCGCAGCACTGAAACCACTGTCACACATGCTGACTGCAGGTCTATAATAATAAGAATATTTTGTTAGATTTCCATTTTATCCTGCACCTTTGTAATACAACAAAGGCTTTGATATATATCAATAATTAATCTCGTATCAGTCTCTCTTTCCTCAGCAGTCATTATAAAAAATTCGTTACCATACTTTTAATATTCATGAATTATCTTGTTGAGCTATTTGGATTTGGTCAATGAACTATCCACGGCGTGCTGATGAGTACTAATAAGTTCAAAATCTTTAGAGCTGTGTATAAATCTGTATTTGTAAATGGTCAAATCTTTTTTGTTTGTTTATTTATATTTACTTAGAGTGTAATCTCTGGAATTGTTCCAAAAATTGTTTGACCAATAGAAAGCGACACTATTGCTGAGTAAGTACAGTAGAAATGAAATAGGGATAACCACCCTAACAGACATCCGGACCGGATCAGGTATTAGAAGGGAATATTACGTATTGCGATATCCATACTTGACCCCTATTAGTTAGTGAAAGAGGTTAAAAGCTGTTCAGCATGAGATGGGAATGTTACAGGAGTTTGCATCTTTAAAAAACATGTTGTCCAGTTCTCATGGCGCCAATAAAATAATATCTTCACGGAGCAACGATCATCTCATTCCTTTTACAACCGTCAAGTAGTTTAAAATGACAAAAAATAGAACTGAAACTATATCGTAAGCTTTTAATCATTGTATCAAGTTATTCCTATTATATTGATGATTTTAGCTATTAAAGGCGTAATAATGCTTCAAGAAATTCCAAAGAAAATGTAAAAAAGTGATTTAACTAACTGTCGTTAAGTATTTTTCGAACGAAATAAGTTTAAGTCAAATTATAAATAGCAAATCGAAATCCTATTACAGATCCTGGGAGATACCCTATTTTACACCATATGCCTATTAGATCAATCTGGTCGGGACTCGTTTCAATTAGGGTACATTACTTAGGATTCCATAAGGCACCCCCATTTACCTCTTGTAGGTTTTTCTAGTCAGGATCTTAATCTGCCCTTATATGTCAAGCCCACACAAGGTATTTCTATCAGGGTCCTGTAAGGTGGCCCGATCCGAATCGGTGTATTTGATGTACCTATTGCATCCTTGATTCGGTCCTGATCTTTCCCTTTTTTAGCCGTAATACGCCAGTTGGGTTGCCCTATCTGATCCGCACAGGCCACTTAGGCTTTTACTTTGATAAATTTTCAAAATTTGTAAAGTGCTACTTAACTGGCTTATCAACATGCGTGGAGGAGTGGACAGGGATCGTTATTAAGAAATCATAATGACAAATGTTTTTAAGCAAGAACGTGTATGTGTTACAATTTTTTTGANACATAATGTCTTGTATTTTTTTCTTTGTATTTTTCGTCATTTTAAAGTCCTTGACGGTAATAAAAGGAATGGGAAGATCGACGTGATCTGTGAATGAGTGAATCGCGGCATATTGGATGGAGCTGCCTGCTGT
The DNA here is from genome assembly GCF_000699045.2 of Agrilus planipennis. Lineage (NCBI taxonomy): Eukaryota > Metazoa > Arthropoda > Insecta > Coleoptera > Buprestidae > Agrilus > Agrilus planipennis. The sequence continues at coordinate 6,211 of NW_020440002.1, forward strand.
CGAAGAATGGGTTGATAAATTTTCAAAATTTGTAAAGTGCTACTTAACTGGCTTATCAACATGCGTGGAGGAGTGGACAGGGATCGTTATTAAGAAATCATAATGACAAATGTTTTTAAGCAAGAACGTGTATGTGTTACAATTTTTTTGAATAGGGCATTTGATGGTAATCCTGTTAATTAATTATATCGGTTGAATGAAAAATATCTGAAATCAATTTGCGAATAGTTAATTGAAATATTTACATTTTAATACAAAATTTTTGTGCAAGTCTAAGTTAATTTAAATTCGGTACAAAATGTATAAGTTTTTTCTTTTTAAAAGCAAAGTAATTTTGTCATCTTGGTCTCCGGTACTAACCTTCGGGATTTCAAGTAATAAAAGTTAATTCGTAAGCTCCTGTCGGTATGGTACTGTGGAGCGCAGATTCCCAGAAGGTTCGGTTTATGGTATGATCAAACAAGCCATCTGCATGCCACCGAAGACATTGGTTACTTTGAGATGTTCTTACACTTTCGAAATCCGATATAATAAACCTTCCAAAGTACCCAAACTAAAGTAATAAATTTTAGTTGATGGACATTTGTAGCAAGATCTTCTTTCCTTAAAGACTTTGTCAAAAATAAAACTTGGGTACGTACATATTTTACTTATGCAAAAAATAATTTTTTAATGCATTTTCTATATCATTCAAATATGTTCCCTT
>NW_020440003.1:0-1274 GCF_000699045.2 Agrilus planipennis
CGCCCATCGAGAGCTCTGCTCGTTCAAGCTTGTTCCAACTATTTCTGTCTTGCTCACGCCTAGTGTGTATTCTTTCTATGTTCGCGCAGTTTTCTTCAAGGTCACAATTCAAACAAATTGAAATGGGCTGTATTTATTTACCTCATGATATGCTGCAAAACCTAATTAATCACGAATTTCTAATTTTACGTACTCTTGTCTCAGATTGTACCTCCCAAACATCCCTAAAGACCCCACTGGATAGTAAACCATCAACTAACGCTTCAGTTATTATTTCATCTGAACTTTCCAGGGTACATCGCGAGTCATTTATCTTGCAATTCTTGCTTATACGGTTTCACTTACGTTAATTAAGTGCCGCAGTTGTAAAGCGTCGCTAGTTGCGGGTATTAAGTACGTTATACGAGCAGATAGAGGCAGAGGAACTATACAGCCCAACCAATCAGCTTCGCCGTTTAGTAATGGTCCTTTAGGCCGCTTACCTACGCTTCCTAGATCTTACTGCAACATCGTTTTAAATGTGTACCTATAGAAGCACATGCAGAGACATATATGTATTATATTATTTATTTTAATGACAAATTTCAATTGCACCCTTGTTTTGCAAATCAGGGTGAATATATACGATGCTATAACGGAATTTCTTAAAATTATAATAATTATTAAGGGTATCTGGGACGTTTAAAATTGACATAGTCCGTCATGAAACTGTTGCATTTACTTTCTTTTTTCAACTTACTAACTAGACTAGAGCGGTTGCTGACAGAACGCCTACTTTTACTCACGACCGACGTTGTAGGGAATATTGTAAACATACAAGAGAGATGCCAGGTAGGAATTGCAGCGGACACCCACAAAGAAAAAGGAATAACACTACACCAATTGATGTATAACAGAAAGAGATGCAGACAAGCAGAATTTGAGCATGTTGTCAACATTGGACTTTAAGGAAAGTTCATATAATTCCAACTAGGAAGTTATAAGGCCCACCCTGATCTTTTGTGTACCTAAGCAATCTTTATCCAATGAGAACAATTTTCTTCAATTCCTGAAGGACACGTTATTATCAAAAAATCGGTTGTCTGTAAAGTCGGTTTACTGACGGTAGTTGAACGTGACAACGTCACAAGAAAATACTGATGGAATGGTTTCATTTTTCAAAAGAAAATTTTAATTTTATTTGTTTGATAGATATTTTGTATGGATATAGAGAAGGAGGTAAATGGAAATGTATTATTGTATAGCAGCTGTCCACGCGGACGCATCGCTCACTC
>NW_020440003.1:2190-7301 GCF_000699045.2 Agrilus planipennis
AGTACGGTTTGTCGTTGTTGCTGTTGTCATCTCTCGTAGCTTAGTGGTCAAAGCATTGGCGCGTAAAGCCAAAGAGCCCGGGTTCGATTCCCGGCGGGGGTGTGACAACAGCAACAAATTTTTCCTCATTAATTTGAGGAAGTGTGTAGTGGGCAAAAAAAAAAGAATTCAAGAAATGAATTTTCAGAATAATATTTCATATTAAACTAACTCACTTCTAAAAGATGTCTAAAAAAATTGTATGTATGTTTAATCATAGTATATATTAGTTCGACGGATTTGTGACCTAATAAGTACGGTTTGTCGTTGTTGCTGTTGTCATCTCTCGTAGCTTAGTGGTCAAAGCATTGGCGCGTAAAGCCAAAGAGCCCGGGTTCGATTCCCGGCGGGGGTGTGACAACAGCAACAAATTTTTCCTCATTAATTTGAGGAAGTGTGTAGTGGGCAAAAAAGAATTCAAGAAATTCATTTTCAGAATAATATTATGACTAAAACTCTTGATGGAGCAATTTACACATTTCTAATGGTGCCATTGCTTCCCAACTTTTCGTTTAAGTGTATATTTACCTGTACGTAGGTAAGTAATGTAACTTTATTCTAAGATGCTTGTCATGCGGGAAATTAAGTACTGAGACGCCTGGAATGATTAATGCGGAGAAAGATTAAGTAAGAGTAATTGCTGCTGTAAACTCTGTGTTTAAACATTTATTCCAACCAACTGCGATTCATCGTAATCCTTCTACTGATTCGCGAACGCCAAGTGCGTGGCTACTAGAACTTTTCTTAAACGCGTCGTGCAGTTTATCAACTTTCGCTACAGAAAAAGGGATGATTTAACATTTGAAGTTATTTATAGCACCATGCACCATCTGCAGGTACACATATAGGAGGTCTGTTCAAAAAGTATGGCGAATTTTGTGTTTTTTCAAAAATTATTTATTTATTTATGAATATTTCCTTCAAAGTAATCCCCACCAGATATTATTAACTTGTGCCAACGTTTTCCCCAATCCTTGAAGCACTTCCAAAAATCATTTTTTGTGATCTTATTCGGTTCCTCCTTCCGTCTTTATCTCCTCAATCGTAGCGCAGCATCGTCCATTCATGGGCCTCTTCAGTTTCGGGAACAAGAAAAAGTCACTGGGGGCCAGATCTGGGGAATACGGTGGCTGCGGCATTATTAGTGTGTTGTTTTGGGCCAAAAATTCACGCACAAGCAACGATGTGTGAGGAGGGACGTTATCATGGTGCAAAAGTCAATTTTTGTTCTTCCGCAAATCCGGCCGTTTCTGACGGATTGCTTCAAGTAAATTGCGTATAAATTGCAGGTTATATTCCTTATTCACCGTTCTACCTGTGGCAAGAATTCACGATGCACCACGCCGCTACAACCGAAGAAAACTGTAAGCAAAACCTCTACATTCGACCTAACCTCGTGCGCTTTTTTCGGTCTTGGCTCGTGCGGCAACTTCCATTGGGTTGATTGAGCTTTAATTTCCATGTCGTCATAACTATAAACCCATGATTCGTCACCAGTTATAACCCTGGAGCAAATTTAGGTGCCCTAGAAAAAAATTTTCAGTCTCTCAAAGTCTTTCAGCGTCTCTCGCAGTCTCTCAGTTATTGCCTAGGTGTTTTTATGGATCTCTTACAGTCTCTGTATTAGAGACTAGAAAGATAAAATTGTTAATTCAGAGATTCTAGTCTCTCGTTCAGAGACTGGATACGAAATGAGGATCTCTCTATGAGCGACTCGGGTCTCTCGTTCAGAGACGCTAAACAGTTTTTTTGACAGTCTCTCTCAGCGACACAAGANTGAAATAAATAGCGCAGTGAATAGTGATATATCAACAGTAGTGTAAATAAATACAATAATTCATAACCTAAGTTTAGTAATAATTTAATAGTGTTTTTAAGTTCTTTAATAATTAATGTAAATAAATAGCTTTTGTCGTAATCAGTCTTCGAAGTTAATTTTGTTAAACCCACGAACATTACGATATTAAGTAATAACAGTCTTATTAGAGAGTCGTCGTTTCCCTTTCTCAGGTAGTTGTATTTCTTTTTGATGTTATATTCACGTTTTGAATGTATTAAACAATAAATTCGCCGTGTGTATTAATTTTCTTCTTATTTGCCACGTTTCTTCTGCTAACCAAACCTTTAGGGATGTTACCATCATAAATGTGATAATAAAAGCAATGCCCACAAGAAAGAGAAATTTTATTGTTTTAACACACGGAAAATACGTACAATACATTTGTGGCTCACGCGTGTTAGATATCTACCAAACAACATTTTGCGACAATTTTAAGGAAACAAGCTTTAAGAGAAAGTTATCGCACAATTTTGTAATAAATTGCATGTACAATAAAAAACAGGTAGGCGAGGTATACACGCATGAATTGGTGTGTTATAAACAAAAACACTTACTTAATGTCTTGCTACATGGTAATAAATGTCATAGCGTTAAGAAAAGTGTTTTTTGGAGGAATAAAGGACAACGTACACTATGCAGAAGCGAACAGAACCGAAGCGAAGAAAAGCGCGGAGAAAATTCTCGTTCAATGTCCACATTGACGAAGTTTCGCTTCCGAAATTTTTCAATATTAATTATAATATAGATAAGCACCATAAACAAGAAAGAATTTTTGTAGACATAATGGATTCATACGAAGAACAATCATTTTTTATTTCTAGGTATTTCAATGTATCAATAACTACCGATAATTATCAAATATATGGATATATCGATAGTTGTCGGCATATCGAAGCAGATATCGATAGTTATCAGTTGCTAATATTGTTATCAATAGTTATCAATTGGTAATATTGTTATAGATAGTTATCGATATTTTTTGTTATGGATAACCGATAACTAAAAGCCGTTATCGCAGAAGACTGCCTCGGGCACAGGTTAACCGTTATACATTCGTCATCCAGAGTTATGTTATTTTACTCATTAAAAATCAATCGAAAAAATTTAGTAGGTAGTTTTGAGGGTCACAGAACACAAATATGCAGTCGGCGACAGTCCCGAGGTACTATGGGTTCGATAATTAATATCGATTAAGTTTTTTCTAAAGACAATGTTTTAAATAAGAATAAGTATATATCTTTTGATATAAAATATTTTTTTTATTAATATTTGAAGCATATTCTTTAAACATAACAGTTTTACAGTCATTCCTAAACAGTTTCCATCTAAACCTTTATTGTATGCCAAAATTTAATGGTTTAGTACTTCATTTTCCTCGATTAATAAAATACAATGAATACAATTACATCTTAAAATTATATTGTAACTTTCACTTTACTATTCAATAATGTGAATAATTGTACAAACTACTAGTAGTGTAATTTTTTAGTCTTACACTGAATTTCCTTTAAGTGAAAATATATTCAATTAATCAAAGTATATTAACTTTGAAAATATGAAATTCCCTTTTTATATGTACCTATCTTCCTAGCGATCATTATCACGAAAATTACCTGTATTGTGAGAGATCCGGCAAACGAAGACAATCTTTCGTAGAAAATTATTCGTTAGCTGTAGCGCATTTATCGGAAGTGCCGTGAAGCGCGGCGAAAAATATTCTTGACAAACAATTCGAAACTGATGGTTCGTCGCGCTTCTCTTCATCACTCTTTCGACAAATTAGCGCATCTTTATTAGAATCGATTACGATTAATTTTTTTTCCGCGCTTCGGTTCTGTTCGCTACCCCACAGTGAGCGCTGGCCTTAAAAGCACATTAAAAGTGACAAGAATAGACTAATAATAATTTAATTTTTTCATTGAATTATTTTTAAGTACAGGAAATGATAACGCAACTTTAAGGCGAAAATAAAATTCTACTTTTTTGCAACTTATTAACTGATAAAAGTCAGTCATTCTTGTCATTAATGCTTGATTCTCATTTTTTACAGCAATTTTTTGAATAGTTAGAAAGTTTTCTTCGCGATGTTTAAAAGATATTCGTTTACTAATTTAGCAGTTATTACACTTTTACTGGAAGAAGAAGATAAGGAGACGGAAAAGAAAAGAAAACAAGAAAAGCCGGAAAATAAAATATTTTTCCATATTTTCTGATTTACAGTACCCGTCATTATAATGTTTTTGATTTAAGACGTATAATCACTCATAAGTTTGTATTAAAAAAGCACCTCCATGCTGGGTACTAACGGATTGAATGTATTCTCCCCGACTACAATTTATAGGGGGCATACCCCATGTAACGTGCGGGCCTCATGTGTCTTATGAGCGGCATGCCAATATAGAGATTTCCCCTTAGATTCCTCATGAAAATCCCACAAAAGTGGTGATACTAAAATGAGGATTACCTTATGGGGTTTTCATATGGGTCTTAAGGGGCAAACCTATCACATGTATAAACTCAGAGTTAAATCTACCTTATGAGGGCTCGATGAGGCAAATTCGTTTGAAAATATCCCCGGTAAAATGAAGAACCTTATAGTAATAATCCCCTTGACCAATTATGTCGTCGTTTCAATGAAACCTTTTACATTTGCAGCAAATCAATAAGTGTACTTCCTGATATTGTTATCATAAGACAACTGAAACTAAACGCATCAAGCCAAATAACAAAACACGATTGCAATTTAAAGAATTTTTGACTACAAAATAGCCCAATAAGACAACCTTACTTAAGAACAAGCAAATTTTACAAATAAGTGATTTATGTATATATTGTATTTAATAATAAAATTCATTTTTCCAAAATTTTTGGGATAGCAATAACTTTTCCTTGCGAGAACCACATGCGTCATTCTTGATAATGCCGTACCTGTACCCCCTTCAAAATTCTAATTGGGTCGTTATCTAGTAACATTCGTCACCGACAGGAACCGTCACTTGAAAGTATTCTGTTCTACAATATTGGCCACCGGCAAATGCACGGATAGTTTTTGACGTGACAACGTCTTATAATTCGATGGAGGCTGCACGCACGAAAAAACATGACTCATGCTGCGTTACCTCGCTCTGAGGCGTTCCATTTAAGGCTTGAAGTGCAAGCGAGAGCGCGGAAGGAGCGACAAAGAGGCACAATCGGCCTCCGCGTTCGGCAGCGTTCGACATCTGTCTCTCTC
>NW_020440004.1:0-4297 GCF_000699045.2 Agrilus planipennis
CACGTAAAACTTGGCGTTGACGGTTTGTCCAGGAGGAACAAATTCATGGTGGACGATGACTTTCATGTCAAAAAAGACAATGAGCGTCGTTTTCACTTTGGATTTGCTCATTCTTCCCTTTTTTGGGCGAGGAGACGCCGGCGTGTGCCACTCGGAAGATTGCCTCTTTGTTTCGGGATCATACTCAAAGATCCATGAGTCGTCGCCTGCGATTACATTATTCAAAAATTGGGGGTCACTTTCAAACATGTTTAAATTTTCGGCTTGCACCACTCAGAATCACGTCGCGCGAAAAAGCCTGTTCTGACTCTCCAGGTGGTCGGAGACAACTTACCAGCCGCACGTTCGTTAGCTAGGAATGTCCTCTACCGAATCCAGTCGGTGCGCGCACGCTCCAAAGTACAGTCGCGGCGGAAGAAAATCAGTCCTATTACTTTCCGGACAAACCCTGTTGTGTAAGGTCAAAAAATAATTACACACAACAAACCTCGTGCTCTTACGAGCTGCGGACGCAAGGTACCGTACAATAAATTTCGGGAGTAATTGTGCTCTCTCTGTGTGCCGCGTAAGACCGGTTTAAAATCAGATACTATTTCGAACGTAAGTCGTCAAAATATGCTCGCTATAATACGGTATATTCTGGTAGAATGTATGTAAGTATATACAGTCTTGAAATCCGCTCTTGCTAACCCACTTTTGTTCCAGACAATAAGAAAAACGGACAATGATTACGTGCGTGTACAGCGGCGGTCCTATAAAAACACTGGGAAATCCGTCTTTAACGGCATAAGCCTTGCGTGTACTTTTTTGTCAACTAGGTGTATTATTATGGACGAAATAACAATCAAAACAACGAAAAAAAAAAAACGTAACTGTATTGTTACGACTCTGATGACTTTATATGATATAAGAGAGACACGACCTTATACCTACACCACTACGCCTACTGTACATCCGAAGAAAGATAATTATAACTTAACTTGAGTTAAAGCAAGAAACAAGTTAATCTTCTATATTATCTGAATCGTATAACTAGATGAATTTAATTGCACCGGATGTTTGACAGTTATATAATCAAAATTATATTAGTAATTTCACAATGAAATACGTACCTAAATAATTAAGACGTTATTACAGTACCTGGAAGAAGAAAAACCCAAATGAAAAATTCACTGGTGTGTTATATCTTTGTAGGTAGCTAAGAAACATTTAGCAATCCTGACTATTCTAATCCTAACTAATATTATTATTGCCATGTTAGTTTGTTACCATTCATCCCTTAACTACTCAACCGATCATCATGATGTCATGAAATTTTCTACACACATTGTCAGAGGTACAGAAAAGGACATAGAGTACTTTTTATAAAAAAAAAGTACTGCTTCCGAGGAATAGAAAAATTAGTTTTATGTGGTCGTCGGATCTTAAAAAGAGTGTCGGATCTAAACCGGGTACCCGGACCATCTCTAACTAAAATATCCTTAAATTTCTGTTTAATTTTGTTATTATTATAATATAACATTCTTCATGCTTCTATTGTGCTAACTGCAGTAGGTATCTGCGTTAGGGGTTCGTCGCTTCACCTACTGCTGATGTTCCCTTTTTCGAAAATTTCTGTTAGGTTTTGTAAATAAATATGTATAAATATACTGCCACATTGACTTTTTTCAATATAAGTATCTTAAGCAAGCTTCTGCTATCCTAACTGCAAGGCAGCTGTCAGGGGTTCGTCGCTTGACCCACCGTTGATGTCTCTTTCTTCATAAGTGAATTATTACAATTAGCATCTAAAATCAACGTTTCTAGCAAGCCCAAATAGTCGAAAAGTATCGTACAAGGATATATTATTTTACAAATCCTTACAGATGTATTGCTCAAACATTAAAATGACCCTGTGACCTGTATCGATCACATTAATTATTAATTTTAAAGCTATTGGGATAGAAGTTATCTTTACATAATGTAGCTAAATTCCCGTTTTATGGTTAATTGTACAACTGAATCAAAGGAATTTATACTTTTAGAGAAAAATACAAAACATTAATTAAGTTTACCACGTGTTTAACAAACATGTAAAGGTATCCTGATGTCTGTAGCAGTCCAACAACTATATAATTACAGTGTCTTCAAGTGCCAGACCGCTATTCGAATATACTTATATATAAACTTATAGTAATTTTTAATATCGTAATTTACATATTGTGAATATAATAGCAACATCTAATTAACTCAAATACAGAGGCGCTGAAGTGATAACATACAAATTGCGCTGGTATTGACCTTGCAAAAAAAAACAATTGTGGTCAATTCTTTACCAGTCGTGCCACTATGTTTACGTAATGAAAAATGTGACTGTATTTTTGGCAATCGTATGAGTATTGTGTGTGATTCTAGCTACGCAACTGTTAATTGTGTACCTACCGCATTTGTTATTACTTCCAATTGTTTCAAGTCCGAAAACAGAAGTTTTATTCACACATGTTACATTGTGATGTCATCGCTATTATGTATGCAAAAAGAGCCGTGTTGTATACTTGTAATTAATTCGAAGGAAGTGTCGATGAATCAAGTTTATACAATACGAACTTTTGAATTATCTAGTTAAAGGTATCTAGCTACATATTTACATGACGTAATGTATTGTATCTGTAAAATTCAATACTATAGATTAAGCACTTACATAGTGTTCAATTCATCATCATCTTGATTAATGAGAAATTACAGTACGTAGTTGATTAAAGGATTGTTAATATAACGTGGATCTCAATCGAATCAAGCCGATAGTTTTTAAGGATATCTATGTATAACAAGCCACCCGAAGAGTCTCTAGTTCAATTTTTCGTTTTACCACAGAACTTATTGTCAGTATAAACCTTAGGGTGTACGGTAAAAGTTCCTTATTCACGGTTTCCCTATTCGCGGGTGAAAAAATTGCAACCCAGTTCCTGTATTCGCGGTTAAAAATTTCATTATTCGAGGTTGCAATCGGTAAATGGAAAAGGATTCGGNTGAGATTTCCACAATTTGTACATTTGGTGCATTTAATTCCTGAATTTTGCAGTAAACATCTAAATTTAATTCAAATAAATGATTGTTCACCAAATGAAAAAACCCAAAATCCAACAGTTGTCCATAGTAAAACATTTTAATCGTAATTACAAAGTTTTTTTTTTTAGTTTATTTACCTAAATGAAAATCCTTTGAATGTAAAATCTAGCTCCTTCGTTTTATAAGTAAGAAAAGTAATGAAATTAATAATACCGAAAAACAAAATGAATTTGCAGTTTAGTATTTTCAATAAACACTATGATTCTCTTCCACCATCTCAGGATTAACTTGCCGTTACCCGAAATGTTTGAAAATAAAGAAGGATTGCAAATAGATGTTCGAATTAAAATCGTTCGGAGTACATATATTTAATACACGGTTTTTCTTTGGTACCTCTGTTAATTAAACAGTTTTGTAAGTTCATAGATTAGGACTGTTAACTATTACTAAAAATGTGTAAAATAGCGATCTCGTTTAATTTCTATATAACGGTCAGGAGTAACAAGCATTACGCTATTCTATCTGTTGTTAGTTTATACTTGTCCTTACTAGTAACAATTTGCCCCCGCTGAAATAAAAAATCGCCGCTGCAAAACGTGCAAGAAAACAAAATTATTAGGTGCAAGGCTGCTACAACAGTCAACAGACCCGTTATGTCTAGTTGGAGGAGGATTTGTTACTTAGTTGTATCGGAGGCGTGTGATTTTCGTTTGTTTTTCACTAACGGCATTCTCAGCAGGGAATTGGCGCGAGCGTAGTGGTACATACACGTATCTACGTACAACAGTGAAATTACTTGAACCGAAGATTATCTAACTTTGAAAATCAATTCCGAGTAATGAAGCATACAAATTTAGTTACCGTGCAATTAGACACGTATAAAAGACCAAACCAACGATTGGCTGGTCGAGAAAATTCCAAAGGGAATTGGTTACTAATGTGTACGCTATTTAACGAAACATTTTCAGTATATTCAAGAAATTTTCAAACACTTAGCAGAGCATTACAGGTACAGTGTAAACTCTTTCTAACGTCACTCGATTTAACGACAAACTCCTTAAAACGTCGAAATTGCTTGACTTTGGTTGGTTTACATTGTTTTCTATACAATATTACACTCTATATAGCGTCACGTTCACTCTATTTAACGACAACAATGCGGCATTATAAATCATTAAGCAGTACTTTCTAAGTTGCCGAAATAGATAAGAACTGCAGCTGTGTACGTTGTTGAAGAAGACGATCCTGT
>NW_020440004.1:5701-7003 GCF_000699045.2 Agrilus planipennis
TTCTGGTGTGTAAAACACCAGGGACCCGTGTTCGATTCCCGACGAGGGAGTGACACCCGCAACAACTTTTCTTCATTAATTTGAAGTTATCTGTAGTGGGTAAAGTTAATTTAAAAAAAAAAATAATTGATGCATTGAAATGAAAAGTAATTTAATATGAGGGCACAGGAGTTGAGACACAGGGGGTGAAAATCGCAAATTCGAAGAAGAAACTAACCTAAACTAACCTTGACTATTGAGCAGTATAAATTATTGGAAATTATTTTTGTTTTCTTCTTTGAAGTTTCACTTTTTTAGTGTTCTGCAAGATCATCCGTATCCTCTCTCCCAGTTCTCCATCCTCCCTCCACCCTCATCTACACAACTACCATTTCTAATTTTTGCTTCCATCCCCTACGCCTTAACGACTCTAAAAACGCTTGGTGTTTCCCATATCCAGCAATTTTCACCCACCTGTGACTTTAAGGCCCATATGATAAAACAATTACCGCTTATTGTACGTACTAATTCTAACTTTTCCTTTTCATTCGACATAATAGTTTTGACGGTTCAACACTTGACCCGTCGTTAATATTTCCGAATGTAAAAATTGAAATTTGATCATTCTCGATTACTAATCGTAAAAATAATTTTTAGTCATCATTAAATTTTTTTTTCTATACATTTTTCAAAGGACAGAATCCTTAGAATGATTCCTATCCGGCTTTCATAATTTTAATTTTAATGAAAAAAATCATAAGACTTGTTTATAAAAGTCATTTTAACTTCACGTTGCGTTTCTATTAGTAAACATTTGCACAAAACATCACTTTATTCATTTGACGCTGGTTCTATGGCAGTCGTGAAATGCGCGAATGCATTCACCTTTGAATTACTGTTTGACGTGATAGCTTGTTGTGTACAAGAATAAGAAGGCATTTCAATTACATTAAGCACATGAAAGTGAAATGTATGTGCCATTTCGCAGTGTTTCGAAGCGACTATTCAAATTGTGCTGTATTCGACTATGCAATAATTCCTGAATTCCAGTCAGGATTCCAAGTCAGTTCAATTCTCTTTGTATCTTTTTCGTGCACCTACGCAAGCGGTTTTCTCCAACAGTTGAAAACATTATTTCCATTGAGTATGTGATCATGAACCTTTGAATGTGTAGAAAAATAAAAAAACAGCAAAGGATCGTACCACAAACTTATTTTAATAAGGACTATATTGTATTATAGAATAATCAATTTCTATCATCAAGCTGACCTTAAGGGAAATATATATAACCCAATAAGTAATCTCAAACGCAATAAATTTAAA
>NW_020440005.1:0-6871 GCF_000699045.2 Agrilus planipennis
CAACGAATTTAATTATAACTCTTACATAATAAATAATAGCCTCGAAAGATTTTTACGATACTTTTTAATCAAAACTTTACAATTCGCAAAAAGGATAACAAGGCGCGTGCTTGGGATTAACGAAGTTTTTTTCTCTTTCTAAATATTAGCGCACTTTTATATACCTACGTATGCAAATTATACTAACTACAAAAGTTTCATTAAAATATAAACTTTTTTCGTAAGAAAAAGTAATAAATGAATATAGGTAAATATTTAGGTGGGTGATTAACTATGTGAGTATGTACCTAATGTACAGTTTATCATTGTTATGTTTGAAATAGTTTCTACCGATAAAATGAAAAGTATTAGTATTGCTAATTACCCTTTTGGAAAATAACTACTATTACATGTTAAACAAGTTTACGTGCGGTACTATGGGCAAATGATTATTAAATTACCCATTTTATGTTTATCATTCACTTATCATACTGCAAATGTCTGCTAGATATCGATCTTACATTGGCGTAAACCAAATTCTATAATATGTGATTAGGTAGAATATTCGAGTGATTACAGAAAAATATATATATACTCTGAAGCGAAATCATAAAGTATATATTTAATAAATATAGGTAATGTATAGGTACGCATTAGGTACGAAACAATTAAATAAAATTGTACCTACTTTCCGTTAACAAAAAATTTGGGTAAGTGCCATAACACCAGGTTTTTCAACTGTCGAGAAAGTAATAAATATTTGTTTTTTGTAATCTTATCTAAAGTGCTTTCTTTGTTATTACTGTGGATATTAATAATTATAATCATTCTCTACTCACATAAACTCCACTGTACATAATTTTACAAATTTTTAATATTTTCGCGTCAAAATGTACGTAAAATATTAAAATTACCGAACTCAAAATACCTGTATCTAATCAAATAAATTAATATAAAATTATTTGTTGACCTGTAACCCGTTAAAAATCTTTTTGTAAAAAATCAAAGTATCGATTAAGTAACTAAATTGTTAAAGGATAGACTAATTTATTTATCTTTCGTAGTTAACATTAAAAAATTGCATTCGAAATCAATACCATTGCTATTTTAAAATAATCCTCAATTTCCCAATTGCCTACGTATACCAAATTTTGATACTTTTTGAAGCTCTGTTTCTTCATTTTCTTGGATACTTTTAGGCCCCAAATCCAAATACCTACCTAGTTAGATATAGGTACGAAATATTTTTTTAAATTAATTTTCTACTTGTTAAATAAAGACAATATTTCCAATAAATTGTAATCTTCAAGAAATATATGGAAGATCGATGGATTATAATGTGTTTGGCCTGCATGAAATAAGAGGTCAAGTTCGATGCAATGCATCACGATCTATTTCTGCCTCAATGAAAAGACGCTCTGTTTCAATCTCGGTCTGACTGTTTATTGCTGTATGATTAATGCAGTTTTTTCCTGTATGCAATTTTACTCACCCATTTTCTTCGAAGTCGACAATACGTACAAGCACATCAAAGAACATAAACGATAACATTTTTGTAAAAGAATATTGCACTCATCATATTCGGTACGAGCAGAGAGTAAAATACAATCGTCATTCTTGGGTAACACATAGAACTAACTCTAATGTCTTTCAATTATTATTATTTAAGAGGAAATAAGAACTTTAAAATTGTTTTTCGAAACTTAGTCCAACCTTGTACAAAATTTTATATTTAAAAATAAAAATACATTTACTAAATTACCTGAAGTGAAAATATATCCTGGAGAACTATGCCTATTATTCCTGTACGAAGTTAAATTGATAGGTGTGAGTAATTTGCCTGTCAGCTTTGAGTTCAATTGACCTTACGCTGAGTTAAAATTATCTTACATTATTTTTGTTGTTTCTAAGAAAATACAATCAATTAATGTAAATGAAGTATATCATAGTTGGAATGAAAAGAGAAATATTAAATTTGTCTAACATTTAACAGTTTTATAAACAAATTTTGCATGAAGAAGTGTAACTAACCACAGACGAAATAGCTATGTTCCAAAAATCCAAGCAGTTAAAATTTTAATAGTATTTACGTATATATAATAACCAAAAGAAGAAAGTATGGCATTCTCTCCCGGTTGTGAATTGTTATCCGAGCCGAAAGCGAGAGTAAATTAGACGGAGGATGGTATAATCCTTTCTATTTCATCATCATAAGGTCGTCAGTCCTAAGACTGGTTGGACACGCACCTCCACTCTTTCCTATCCTGAGCTAATTTTTGAATTTACCAAAAACTACTTGAACAACCCACATCCTTAACCATTAGCGAACAGTAATCTAATCTAGGTCTACCTCTACTTCTCTTAACTCCTGTTTCTGATTCTAATATGTCTCTGACTAGACCTTCATGCCTGAGAAGGTGTCCTACCAACCTATCTGGCCTATTTCTTATTGACTTCTATAGAGTCCTCTGTTCTCCTTTTCTTTCTAATATCTCTTCATTTCTAACCTTCTCTATCGACGGTTTAACAATCTTTTTCGAATCTTTCTACTTATTACAATATTTTTTACTCGGGAAGGAATGTTGCGCTTTTATCTTTTAAATCAGGGAAAAACGTCATACGTTCGATAGAAGTACGGTAAAAAATATACTTCGAATATTTTGCTTGTCGAAATTTTTGTACACGAGTACGACACTGCTCTTGTAGGTAAATGAAAATCCCAGGTAAATCTCCCTTTGTGTCGTTAAATAAACGGCTTATCTGAAAAATTAAAAATCTCAGCAAACGGAATTTCTTTACAGTCCCCCTTATCTTTAGTTTTACCTGCTATTTTACTTACTAATCGTAAATGAAAACCCGACAAAGACCTACAGCCACTTGTTATCAGGTCATATATTTAAGTAATCTGTCTTAAACCCTCTTTTGATTTAATAGTTCCGTCGTCTGCAGTAAAACATAAATAGCGGAGATTAACCATTAGGGTGTAATTAAGCACATATTAAAAACGAACTAAGTAATTTGTTTTGATTTGAGAAAAACACCTTCGTTTAATCTATTTAATACTATTGTAGTTAGAAGTTCGAATATTGTACGTAGTTTGCTGAAGTTTCTTAATTTAAATTACTTACTCGTTTCTTGATACAAAATTAAACTTGTGAGAATGTTATTTATGGATTTATTCCTGTAACTACCCTTTTACAGGAATAAATTACGTATGCTTACAAAATTTGAATTCAGTCTAATATTTATAATTAAAAAAAAGCATATAATCTAGATTTCTGTTTTAATAAAAAGACGATAATTTGCGTAGCAGGTGTTTCACAAAAACGATAAAAATAATAATGATGTCACATGGGTGAGTACTAAACGTACGAATAAATTAATCTAAGTACATATGTATATTTGAAATCTTATATTACGCAGACTAGTTTTGAAAGACATTACCTACTATTGTCATAAGTATCATGTTTTATAAAAGCAAAAAAAATAACATCTGGCTATTCAGTAATTTTCAGTCGGTTTTCTGTTTTAATAAAAAGACGATAATTTGCGTAGCAGGTGTTTCACAAAAACGATAAAAATAATAATGATGTCACATGGGTGAGTACTAAACGTACGAATAAATTAATCTAAGTACATATGTATATTTGAAATCTTATATTACGCAGACTAGTTTTGAAAGACATTACCTACTATTGTCATAAGTATCATGTTTTATAAAAGCAAAAAAAATAACATCTGGCTATTCAGTAATTTTCAGTCGGTTTTCTGTTTTAATAAAAAGACGATAATTTGCGTAGCAGGTGTTTCACAAAAACGATAAAAATAATAATGATGTCACATGGGTGAGTACTAAACGTACGAATAAATTAATCTAAGTACATATGTATATTTGAAATCTTATATTACGCAGACTAGTTTTGAAAGACATTACCTACTATCTAAGTACATATGTATATTTGAAATCTTATATTACGCAGACTAGTTTTGAAAGACATTACCTACTATTGTCATAAGTATCATGTTTTATAAAAGCAAAAAAAATAACATCTGGCTATTCAGTAATTTTCAGTCGGTTTTCTGTTTTAATAAAAAGACGATAATTTGCGTAGCAGGTGTTTCACAAAAACGATAAAAATAATAATGATGTCACATGGGTGAGTACTAAACGTACGAATAAATTAATCTAAGTACATATGTATATTTGAAATCTTATATTACGCAGACTAGTTTTGAAAGACATTACCTACTATTGTCATAAGTATCATGTTTTATAAAAGCAAAAAAAATAACATCTGGCTATTCAGTAATTTTCAGTCGGTTACCCGAACCGACAAAAGCTATACCACTTAAAAAGTGATCGCGATGTAATGAAGTATCTAAATCACTTAAAAGATTTCCTAAGTTAAAGGATAAATTAATATTATTTATTTAAAGAGAGCAGGTTGTATCGCAAAGCTAATAGTATTTAAGAAGTTTCCCATGTAATTTCAACAAACAACTTATCCATTTGGACTGAGAATTATTTCAATAGATATTTATTAAACGATAATAATATGAAATTAATAATTCAATTAGCAATTATAAAGACTGCAACTGTTTTGTCTACTTTCTCATAGTGGAGTTACAATTCTCGAAACCGCAATTATTACTCCCCCTTAGCTGTAATGTTGGTTTCTTTTACCATCCGTTTCCTGTAATTTAAATTAGTGTTTGAAGAAAAATTACATTGTAAACTAGGACCTTGTTTTTGTCGGAAATACCCCATAACAAAAGTTTATTTCCGGTCGTGACGATATTTTATTGTATCAAAAAGTGAATACGTTGAAATTATGCAAAGGAATTTGTATCGGACGCTCTATTTTAAATCTATTGTTCATAGTTTGCAATTCAACTATTTTTGCCATCACGGTTCAGTTATTCCGTAGTCTCTAGTCGTAAAAGAAAAGAACGCGAACACCCTTCGGTTAAGTGATTCCTTTGTTTAAGGTCTTGAAGGAGGTGTTATTATGTGCACCTAGCGCTCAATTTTCAGACCGTAAGTGCTCGACCTGAACGCGGATTATGCCGCTTCGTGCAGGAATAAAATGCATAATTATTGTAGTATTATTGGTAATGATAAATAATGTTAGCAGAGATCTTTGGTGATCGTATAATTTACCGCAAAGCAAGTCCGTCAGAAAGATCGAATTATCTTGCGTAACACATTTATTATTATCATTACGTGAAATTGAACCAGTAGTGGAAGCAGAAATTCTGAAAGAAATCTTCAGTACTACAGCTACATACTATATTGGACAAACTAGGAGATTCTTCAATCAAAGAATCACAGAACACAGAAGGAGCTATACTAACGGGAAAGCTGATTCTACATACGCAGAACATTTATTAAAGGAGACACACTTTTAATGATAATTTTCAAGTTTTAAAAGAATTGCCAAAAAGCTATGAATTGAACCTAGTCGAAAGTCTTTACAAAAATAAATACAATCAATTAAATATTTTACTAAACGATCAAACTGATGTAAATAGTTGTCCTTTATTAAATTTGTCTTCAAAAACTAAAATTAACCTTATCCCTCCCTTTCGTTGTTCCCACCCCATAAAATTTGTAAACTTTTAGTATTCAATCTAATTTTGTAACAATTTTAATCAGAATATACCTGAAGAAGCCAATGTTTTGATGAAACAATTGTTGTGAACTATTAATATATATTTTTTTGAAACTTTACTTTCGTTTCCTTTAATTNTTTTTGAAACTTTACTTTCGTTTCCTTTAATTGATTACGGAGTTTCAACAAGTAAAGCCTTCTATCATTAATTATCTAATTTTTGAAAGAAGTAATTTCAAAAAATTTCTGTTAAAGCTACTTTACCTTATTGAAGAAGTAACTAATTTTTCAAAAATGATATTTGCGTGATTAAATTGATAAGACCTATCAGGAAAAAATCAGTTTAGGCTAATGCCCGTTTTATTATAGCTAAAGCAACATTTCAAAGTTTGATAGCAAGGTTTTTTAATAAAATATTAATAGGCAATAATATTTTATTCGATTTTTCTTTGAATGCACATTCGTATGTAAAGGAGAAATGCTATTAATAATTCAACAGACAAATTTCATGGTAACTGCTAGAGAATACGTTTCTGAACCGTCTGCTCCTATCACAGAGGTCAAAAATCTTACAAGTATGTAATTTTTGAATAGTTTATACAAAATTATTGACACAAGTACAATGTCTTTTACATACACACGTAATGATGGAATTATTTAACAATCATGTCCATTAACTCGATTTCAAATTTTTTAAGAAAAATAACTCTAAATTTAAATATAATTGTTTATGTATATTTATTTCTGATAAAGTGAATAAGTGGCAAATGTAGATATTAACAAATGCAGCGTGCATCATTGTTATGTTATACTATTATGCATAAAACAATAAACCTATTGTTCAAATATCGCTCGTTATACATAAAGAGAAATTGTTAATATTTCCACTTATTAATATATTCCGCTGCTCATTTATCGCTACAATAAACTAATTGCACTCTGATTTATATTTATAGTTACTTCCTTCTTTTGCTTTGTATTATATTTTACAAGATAAGCAAGAACTGTAATTATTCATAAAATCGTTTAAGAAAACTTAAAAGCTGTTATTTTTTTCACTTTTATTTATTTGGTGCTGAAAAATTTGACGGGTGAGTACTAAACGTACGAATAAATTAATCTAAGTACATATGTATATTTGAAATCTTATATTACGCAGACTAGTTTTGAAAGACATTACCTACTATCTAAGTACATATGTATATTTGAAATCTTATATTACGCAGACTAGTTTTGAAAGACATTACCTACTATTGTCATAAGTATCATGTTTTATAAAA
>NW_020440006.1:0-6905 GCF_000699045.2 Agrilus planipennis
CTAACCTTTTCTACCCACGATATCCTCATCATCTGCCTATAACACCACATTTCGAACGCTTCTAACCTTTTCTTTTCCGCCGCTCCCACTGTCCACGTTTCGAACCCGTACAACGCCGCGCTCCAAACATAGACCTTTAACAACCTTTTTCCAATTTCTAAATTAACCGTTCGCGAACATAGAAGTGACTTGTTTTTATTAAAGGCGACACGACCCTGCGGTATTCTCTGCTTAATATCCCTACTACTCCTTCCATCCTGACTTATCTGACTTCCTAGGTATCTAAAATCATACTGTTCGAAATATTTAAAAATCATTATTTTATAAAATGTCTGGATTTTGAAAATTATTGTACTTTTAGGAATTAGTGTACAGTTTGGATTGTAGATTGTACAAAACATTAAATTATGGTACATGGTACGTCTGCCAGCACTGGTTGCCACCTGATCTTGTTTTTCGATCATTGCTGGTAATACAATCTCACTGAGAGGATCTAGGAAAACGTTAGAAGCAGCCAATTTACAGCATTCGGTTCTACATCTTCTATTCCTTTTGTTCGATAATCTTCCATATTACTATAACTTTCAGTTCGAACATTATCGCGATTAAATTCCCTTAGAGTTTGATTTAAGTTTCCTTCTTGTGTAGTTTTTCTTTTATCATTTGTAGATATGCGTACATAAATCTTGTTTCCTTCTTGCTAATTCTGCTCGCTATTCTGCTTTCTTCGAAGTTATAGAGTAATAGAGTTATACAAACTTTCTGTCGTTAGATAGATATTGGATTCATGAACCTCGAAGCCGTTTTCGAAATTTTGGAGTGGATGTCTAATAAAATGATCTAAATCCTGTCTCTATTATAGTTTGACATTCAAATACTGTTGTATCCGATATATTATTCAACAAGGGATGCTCAATATTTGGTATCTAAAAAAGCTTTTGAAATTAGAATAACAGTGCTTCTTTTAACTGATGAAGGGAAAGAATGATTAAACATTTCCATATCCAAAATTTTGCTTTTTATCGGTGGTTATTTTATTTTTAGGGTTGTATACCTGGATGTAGAAATACGAAATACTTAAAAATGTAGGATTTGTCGTACATATATATATATATAGGTACATAACTGATATTCCGTGCCTGTCAAAATTTGTTTCTCACATTCATATCTCAAGCTTTTCTCTATTGTATTCGAAAGCTTGACGCTCTTTATTTGCCTTGTCCCTTCCTCTTTATATTCCTTCCGTGTTCTCAGGATCACCATTCCAATCCATTGCAATAATTCATAATTACATACAATATTTCGTAAAAAAAAATGAATAGGAAGTTTCACAATTTCTCATTTTAATTCTGTTTACTTACTTTCTTTTCCTTTTATTTAGTTTAATTAACTTTTAATTACATTTTGGTAATTATTGTATTCAATTGTATTAGAAGCCGAAACGTTCGCATAAATGGGTTTCGCTTAAATGTGTTTTGTTCTTCCAATTGTTACATCAATCTTTGGTTGTTAGCCGTAAGTCATTGTCAGATACGTGACCTTTCTGGTATACCTTACCAGTGGTTGCGGTTACGGCACTGGAGCCAACTTGATGGCGATCCTCTAACCCTCCATCGACTTAACACAAATCTAAATTAACTTTAGCCATTAGAAAAACGGACATTGAGGTATTCTACATGTAGTACTAAAAAATCACTTTCTGGTTAGAGAGTATACGGATTACAGATGTTTCTTGATGTGATGTACATGTCCGAATTTGAAAATAATTTAATAATAATATTTTGTGGTTAGATTTTTTCATTGCTAGATATCCGTTTTTGTTAAATGAAGACAATTAAAAAATAGGAACGTATAAAATTTTTAGTGAATGTTTTTTCAATGCATTGTTGGTATTCTTCTGCTCCATTCTCCATTAAAAGTAATTTCTTACTAAAATATAAATGTTTTGAAAGTTCGTTCCGTATAACGCAATCGTATTTAATAAAAGCATATTCAAAACTACGTCGGTCGTTTATTATTTATTATTCTCTACTGAAATGTTGTGTATCCGATTTCCCGTTTCATTTTGGTTAAATTGTACTGAAAAGCTCTNATTTTAAAATTTTTTAATCTAATGTAAATAAAGTTTTGTAAATTATTAATAAGTGTTACTTTATGTGCGGCCCGCCACAAAATTTTAACATTTAAATTGGCCCTTTGATTAAAAAGGTTACTCACCCCTGATCTATGGTATCGTGATCTATCGTATGAAATACGCTATGGGATGCATATTACGTATGTTTAGTTAACTCATTAGCAGAAATTGAAGCCTTTCCTTCCGATCCATCCGTTTGGGAAAATATTGTTAAAGTAATCTCGTACATTATGTTGTTTTTTTCCAGGGTGGCGATCAAATAATTAAACAACTTTATTTTTTGTAACGTTTTCGTTTACTGCTACTAAGTGTGCAGTAGTTCAACATGAAACAATGTAAAATAATCTGTGAATTTATAAAACCAATTAAGAAATAAGATTAATTTCTATAAAAAAAAAACTTAAAATTACATCAAACGAATAATAAATATTGTATTTTACATTAATGGCGAAGGTGCTGGGCATAAGTATTCAGAAAACTATTCTGTTGTGACATTAATTACCAGCCAGGTTAAAATAAATCGCAAATTCGAAAAAATTTTGCAAATTGTCTTATTCCAATGGAAAGTTCTGTGCGCTCGAGAAACTATCATAAAATTATTCTTGTGTAGACATTAATAATAAAATTAATAGTGCCCATGCTTAATATACCAGTTTCAATATGAGTAACCCACCTTTAATTGCGGAAAAAATACTCGAAACTGTTGGAAATGTCTTCTAATCGTTTGAAGAATAATGTTTTAAATTAGTGTATCGGGAATTTTTTCATATATTTTTTTGTTTGTGAAAAGGCCACACGGAGAAAACTAAATTTTTATGGCAAAGCAAAAATTACAATTTTCGATTGTAAATGACTGATTTTGACATAGAAATAGTAGAATTTGTTAGGTAACTCGTTATAATCTCAATGTTGACACGCTTTTTTAAAAATCATTTCATGTTTCTTAATTATTATCTACAATTTAATTTGTAATATCAACTAAAACACCTAGTAACTTTATTTCTGCTGGGATTTTATTTTCACAAATTCGGGTCCAAATTGTAATTTTTATTATTTTAGCTTACGAAGCAACGGGCTAGTGGGATAAATTGTAAATATCGCTTTTCATCCTTTTTTATTTTCTCTATGCACTTTTTCCAGTATTCACGAGACGAGAAGTCCTTTCTGTTAACTTCCCGAACACAGTTCTTTTCTTTTTTGGGAGATTTTTTTACCTTCATTTCCTTGGCTACACTGCTTAAGTATATGTGACAGACGCGTGTCTCGTACAACGTAATAAAAACGTTTCACCGTCAGTAGTATAACGATAAGTGTCGTTGGCAACTGTAAGAATAATTGAAAGAATGCCGATGACTACTGCATAAAAAGCATCAATTTGCATAATCAGCAAGTTACTTACAGTACATCAAAGCACCTTAGATGCGTGAGAATACGTTACATGTATACATATTCNAATAATATTAATTTAGTAACATAAATTTATTCATAGTAAAATGTACTCGTGGGCCGTAAAAATAATTTGGACAGCCCTGCTCTAGATGATACTTATATGAATCGAAAAATAACTTCAAAATATATTTTATTGTAATTTTATTTTGTCCTTTAATCTTAGAAAAATACATTTAAAGGATAATCTGACACTGATCAAAGCCATTCTTGATCATTACGTGCATGCACAGTGAGATGATCCAATAAGGAACGACAAATATATTCATTAGTAGTTTCAGCAGATTTACGGCTTTGATATATGCAGGTTGATTATACTGTAATAATGAGAACTTAATTAGGGTTTGTTTATGAATAATCACGTATCTGCTGCATGTGTTTGATAGCTTAGGTAAAGACGTAGCTTTAGGTTAGTATCTCTCGGTTATGGAGAGGCTACAGTTTTGCGGCCATCCGCAACACATGTTCGCGCTCCCGCTCATTAGTTCAAAACAACGCTCAACTGAATTAATTTGCAAAATATTCGGTGGTTGACCGTCACAACTGTCACCTACCTCCGGCTCGCATGGCTGCGCAATATGGTAATAGCGTCCGAGATAAGTGAAAAGCTCTACTACAAGGACAATCTGCTCGTTCTATAATACGCGGTTGTTTTCTCTGAAGAAACCATGTGTTACGTTAATCTATCATCACTTATCATTAATCAAGTATACAAGAACAACGTTAAATAATGAAAGTTAGAATTTTAGATAAACATCAAGTGCAGGCGCGGGCCCAGGTCATGACCCTCTAATGTCCTTTCTGGTAGACGTGTGTAAATTGATACTAATTGAAATTGGATCAGATTGACAAACTAGTTTCTTTATAAAGGAACATTCTTAATAACGTAGACGAAGGTAACTGTTTGAGTTTAGTTGGTTTGTCTTATGCCCCAAAATGTGAGAAAATGTCACAAAATGTTTTGGTTTCAGTGCATCATCATCATCATAAGGTCTTTAGTTCGAAGACTAGTTCGAACATCCCCTTCTTTGTTCCTCTTAATTCCTGTTTTTGCTTATAATAATATGTCGGTAAAAAGCACTTCATGTCTAAGATGGTCGCTTACCAAGCTATCTCACCTATTTCTTATTGACGCCCAAAACGCTCTCTGTTCTCTTTCTCTTTCTATTACCTCGTCATTTCTAACCTTTCATACTTACGTTATTTTTAGCATCCGCCTATAACACCTCATCTCAGACACTTCTGATTTCTTTTTTTTTTCGCAACAACGCCCATCATCTACGTTTCAGGTCTATACAAAGCAGTAGGTACATCAAACATATACTTTTAAGTGGTTTCTATTTGTTAAATGCGACCTATCCCTGTGCTCTTATTTGTTATATATTTATAGACGCTTTTTCCATCCTGAGTCATCTGATGACTCCCTAAATAACGAAAGTCGACGACATTTGGTTTTATTTCTATTAATTTTCATACTAGACTCTTGTGTCCAAGTCATAGTTATTTATGTATAAAACATTTTTACGTTTAAATCATAATTTACGCATGTTATTATAATTAATTCTGATCATGATCGGTTTGAGTGGGATCCATTCTGGTGAGCTCCTATTTACATTTTATGCATCTTCGGCTTTTGTTTATCGTAACATATACCCCTTGTAGGATAGAGTCGACCGCTAAGGATCGATACAGATCACATTGGGAATCTGCTCTATCGGAAAAAATTCACAAAAAGCCGAAGAAGTTAAATACATTTTTCTTGTAGTTAATGATCAAATTTTTCAAATTAGATTTATTTTACCTACACAATATCGATCATATTGTCCTTTGCTTACCCAATGCCTTTGTTTTATCTCTTAAATATTGAAAGTTATAGTATTTTTCTATTCTTTGATAACTCACTTGCATTTAAATTTCTTTTGCTTTGATTTTTTAGTTGTTGACAGACTTTTACATGAAAGAGTTTATTTAATTTGGCAAGGTATTAAAAGGGTGTATGAAGTTTACAATTTAGGACACGTGTACAAAAAGAGGAGGTACATACAATGTGAAATGCTTTTATTGAATTAACACGTAAATGAATAATAATGAAACGTGACAATAAACGCATAAAAGCCTTTCTCGAAAACATTATTTTCGTCCTTTGTCACTGCTAATTACTACCTATGTAAAGAGTAATTAATATTAATTGCTCATCAAGGAAATTTTAATCGCTTTTATGCTGGGGAAAGGGAACGCAAGTGGCGAGGAACAGAGAAAGCATGTTCGAATTGAGAAACATAAACGAAGGGAAGGAGAAAGAACGAAAGATTAATAAAAGTGTGTGCGAGAAACATGGAGTGAGACGGAAACAGGGCAATAATTTTGAAACTTCGTTTAATCACGTTTCATCGTACTACAGTATTAATTAGGTATATTATATTTATCCTAATTAAGTGAATTATTATCCATGGAAACTTACAATTAGTTATACGAAGGTATACGCAGAATAATATTAAAGATAATTGTATTACATGGGCTTGTACATAAATTTATAGGTTGAATGAAAGGATCAAAACTTGGACCAAAAGTTGTAACAAAGTTACTGTTGGTAATAAAAACTTGTGGTTTTCGTCGCCTTCATGCTCCTAGTTTCTTATACCAATTTTAATTAGCCGCCTAGATTTTTGTCGGCTTCGATCGTACTAAACTGTGGAACGTTTTTAAGAAACATTAGAATGCATATTTTATCTATTTTTGTTTCTCATTTACCTGATAGTAACTTGTTCATTTAGATTAAGGAGATTTTGATAAACTTGGGTTCTTGATGGGTAAGGGTGCCTACCATGAACAAGCACCCCGGGACCCTCTGTTAAATGCAAAATACGTATTTTCGAAATACTTTTTCAAATAAATACTTTTTTGTAGTACCTGTTTTGAGTATGATTCACATTTTTCTGTTTAAAGTGATTGACATATAGTTTTTCTATCTTTATGTATAGTTTCTTCGATTCAGTAACAAGTAATTCTTCTATATGCTTCCTTATTTGCCGTAGTCACCCGTTTTAATTGGTAAAAAGACACTGATGCCAAAACAGTTTGTTTACAGTGAATGATCAAAGCCAAAATAGGGTTGCAAATAATTTTATTTGAGTTCATCTAATTAGTGAAGTTTTTTGAATCGTTTTCTAAGAATTTTGGATCATAAGCATTTATTGGCACACCATAATATCTTGTAGTTTTCAGTTTTACACCTGTTTTAATTGTAAAAAGACACTGATGCCAAAATAGTTTGCTTAGCGTGAAAGATCAGAGTCAAAATAGGGTTGCAAATAATTTTATTGAT
>NW_020440007.1:0-8607 GCF_000699045.2 Agrilus planipennis
ACAAAATAGCCCTCAAAACAATATCCAATTGATATACTCTAGCTGTGTAAAACTGAAAACTACAAAATATTGAGGTGTGCTAATAAATGTCTATAATCCAAAGTTCTTAGAAAATTATTCGAAAACTTCACTTACTAGATGAGCCCAAAGCTAAAGAAACTATCGATTCCATTTCTTTCTCCCATTACAATGTGTAAAAGATCGGAAATAAAATGGGGTTGTAAACGTTTCGACATAAAATGACTGATGTTGATTTTTTATCAATTAAATTATTTGCAACCCCATTTTGGCTCTGACCTTTCACGGTAAACAAACTATTTTGGCATCTTTTTCCAATTAAAACGGATGGCAAAGGTAAATAAGGAAGCATACAGAAGAATTATTTGTTGCTGACCTGAAGAAACAATAATATAAAGATAGAAAGACTATATCTTAATCACTTCAAACAGAAAAATATGCATCATATTCGTGTCTCCTTATTTTATATTCATTTTAGTTGATATTGAATTCGAGAGAGAGAGAGAGAATAAACGGCTACTAAAGGTTGGCATAAACACCTTGAATCATATTTAATATAATCTAACAAATAAACAATACATGAGTAAAAAAATACAAAACAAACAGTTCACTGATGCTGGTAATCATCAGCTGATTGAGTGCAGAGTTGCGAGGCGTATTTATGAGCCAGGGCCGGAATTGAATTTATCTGTACTTTTGATTACGTGTATTCGAAAACGGTGAATATTCGGACATATAAATATTTACTTAATTTTTATGTTTTATAATGCTCTATCACCTCCTTCTGTAATGCCTTGTATATATCTGGTGAATAATACCCTCTCTGTGTTCGTTACTACTGTCGTCTATCACTAGTAAACGGGTAATTCTAAAAGTAAGAGATCTTGTACGTTTTCCCAGTTAAGTTTCTTTAAATATATATTTCAGAGTAATTTATTATGATTTTCAATCGATTTTCAATAATACTCAAACCGAATAGACGTCCGAAATTGGCCCACCAATCAGGACTATAACCAGCAACTTATCTCAGGAAGAGGGATATTAGCTTACAATTAAATCTTTAAAAAATCTTAGATTTTACGTGTGTAACAAACATTTCGGCGAGGGTTGAAAATAATGATAATAGAAAGGACGAAAAGTATTACCTACAGCAATTTTTATAAAGAAATGTATTCTTCTTCTACTACAGAAAACAAGATTCGTACTTTATACTGCTTCATAAAAATAGGCACACAAAAATTGTACCAGTGAAAGTTCACTGGAAGCCAATACCTATTTGTGATTTTTGTGATAACAAAAATATCCAAAGTGTTCATAATTTATGTTGAAATTTACCCAAAGTAAGGATAAGTAATTATTTTGTAGGGATTAAATCAAAGTTCAACAATCATGTAAGTGAAACGTATGAATTACAATGGAAATTTTTCGTTATATTTTTCTAATTTCCTTATTTTCCCCAATTGGGGTGTAGAAATTAAGTATTAAGTATATTGATTGATGTATTTAGTATACACTGACGACCCATACTGGAATAATTGAGATCCATAATNACAGCAGGTAAAAGTTGGTCGTATTGTCGGAGCTGCCTGCGACGCGCTGATGAGATCCAAAACGATCGAGATCGCGATCCGCGTCTGGCAGTTTCGACAGGATACAGACCACTTCGAATTATTTTATTATACTACAGAATGTCTTTATATACAACAGTCACAGATTTTTTGTCATTAGACAATACAAAACCGGCCGGTACCGCCTAAACCGCTATGTCCCTGCATTTTAAATCTGTAATATCTTCGAAAATATTCATTTAAATTACATGCTGTAAAGGGCCATATTGATCTATATTAAATGCACAACGTATTTAAGGTACTTAATTGGATAAGAATTAATGCTGTATTGCTTAAAATCGCTTCGTAAATAAGCCATTATTTCTCATAAAAAATAAAGGATAAAAAATGGTTATTGTGGCTTCCGTAAGAAATAGACATACACCATCGCGGACTTTTTTGTAGACCTTTTTAAGATGTACAATACTCTAGTACATTACTTTGATCTATCTCGTCGGGTTTAGCCAGCGTTTGCAATGTAAGCGCAAAAAATGTGTTTATTTACGACATCATATTAGAAACCTTTAAAATTATCAGTGTTTCTCTATTATATTATATTATGCATGTATAACAACGTACAAAGTCAGTGGTGCGAATACTATATCTGTACCTTCTTTAAAGGATATGACGTTGTTCTATTGAATTTCTATGTACATTGCTGTTTTAGTAATTTATTTAACTTTATTGTAATTCCTGATACTACGGAAATTCCAATATTATTAAACCGGGAGCTATTGAACAACGCAGATCTCAATCTATATCCAGAACTTTCCAGAAAATCGTATAACATGCATGCAATGCGATCAAATATGTATGGGGATTAAATACCGCATGGTACAAATGCAGCTTGAAGGTATACCAGTCTACATGAATCTACGATGGCAATTTCCGGTACAACTTCTTATAATGCAATAGGTACGGTTCTAGTTGCTGCTGCTACATTGAAGTAAATTGCTTGATATTTCTAAATTCGTATTATACATAAGTCTTAATCATTTAATAAAAGTTAAGGTGCTTAATAAACGAGATTGTAGGATTAACAGAAGAAAAACGGAAATACAAAAACAGGACAGACGAAGAAGGGCAAAAAAGATAAAATGCTACAAAACGGATGGGGCTTATAATATAATTCAAAGTAATTCTAAAGATGTAGGCTACAGTAGCAATAATAGAAACGAGGCAGGGGTCATTTTGATAGAAAATGAGGAAAAAGTAGATAGGTGAAAAGTTAGGAAATATTTTGGAGAGAGAAGACAGTATAAAAGTAAATGAACTAGGTTATCCTATAATGAGATAAATTAATAAACTAAAGGAATAATAAGGCGCCAGGTATCATTAAAGACAGTACAACTGTAGAAATAGATATTAGAGGGGCAAAAGATTAGTATGCTTAGATTTGATGATACAGCAGTATTAGCATCTGGCAAGCAGTTAGAGATAGCTTTAAATAAAATGGAAGCGGTATTGACAAAACAGTATTGCATGAAAATAAATAAATGTAAAACAAAAATACTGGTATGCAAGGGAAGAAAAAGTAGGGAAAGAGCGAATATAACGATAGGAGACGAAAAATTAGAAGAAGTAGCTGATTTCAGGTATTTAGAAGTCCAATAAGTTAGGACGGAAGAAGTAGTAGGGATAGCAAAGGTTAGCACAAAGTCGAATTGCTTTCAATAAAAAGAAGTCACTTCTTTGCTTGCGAATGATTAATTTAGAAATTCGAAAAAGATTGTTAAAGGTTTATGTTTAGAGCAAGGCGTTGTACAGGTGGGAAAACATAGATGGTGGGCGCGGCAGAAAAGAAAAGGTTAGAAGCGTTCAAAGTGTGGTGTTACAGGCGAATGATGAGGATACCGTGGATAGGGAAGGTTAGAAATGAAGAGGTATTAGAATGAGTAAGAAAACAGAGGACTCTGTGGAAGTCAATAAGAAATAGGCGAGAAAGGTTGGTAGGACACCTTCTCAGGCATGAAGGTCTAGTCAGAGGCATATTAGAGGCAGAAACAGGAGTAGAGGTAGACCTAGATTAGATTATTGTTCGGAAATAGTTAAGGATGTAGCTGTATCATCTAGTTTTGGGGAAATGCGAAAATTAATTCAGGATAGGAAAGAGTGGAGGTGCGTGTCCAACCAGTGCATTTATATGTGCGGTTTGTTGATTATATTAATTATTAGTTCTTGATATTAGATTATTTGATTATAAAATCCGAAAAACGTTTCTCGGTAACCAAGGAGGTGACACATTAAAAATGATAGTTACAAGTTCCTACTTGTGATTATGCTTACAAAGATCCTTCGAATTAATATTTTAGTTAAGATTTGTTTTTCAGTTATTTATTTAGTGCGCCGGATATTATTTGATACCGTACTTGTTTTGAAATCCTCTACTTAATTGTATCATTTTATAAACAAGCCACGCATTTCATCCTAAATGTATTTCCTTCGTTCCTGTGTGACGTACGTAGGAAGCTCGCTGTTGGAAAGGTATTAATTGCAGCGTCCTGAATAAGTGCCTCTCTCTTCTCTTTTATTAAAATTCTTTTCATCCCGCGCGCTAATTTAAATCAGCCCGTTCACCAATACGGAATACGTTGAATTTATTTATCTCCAAGCTCCATCGACCGCGTCTCCCCCTTTATTGATGTAGTCAAGAAATGGGAACGTAAATCATAGCTAATAATTTTGTACGCTGCATAACATGAGCTCCCGCTTTTTATCCCGTTGCAATATGAGCTAGTTCGAAAGACAAAATGTACGACGTATGTCGTTGAATAATTTGTCTACTTGCCAACACCCTATATTTTAGTAATGATACTATCAATTGCATTTAAACCATTCTTGTTATGTGATTTTTTAGTTGACAATCATTTTCTTCATAAGGTACTGAAATACTTGCTATCCTTAACCAATACATGGCAAACTGTTGACTCTCATCAGCATTCTATACATTATTTCGACATGGTACCAGTCTATCTGCTGCTATTAAACAGCGTTCAAGGAGGGAGAGCAAACTGCAAGAAGTAAAGTGAATTAATGCTTTAATTAAGCCTCGACTTTGTGATTTAATTTATAAGGATAACTTCTTTGCATAATTTAAGTTATACTTAAAAGGACTTGCAAGTTGCAATGCTAACGGAGAGAAGTATGAATTATTGCTATTTTTAATGAGAGAGGGCAACAAAGTGTTGTTTTTTGCAACAGAAAACAAAAAGCTCAAGAAACGGGCTTGTGCAATAAAAAAGAATAATGAGTTTAATGAAATTGAACTTCTGCATTCACATGTATTACTCTAAGTAAGGACTGGTTTACACAATTATCTACACTACTTCTTATCCTGAGTTAATCTTCGCATTTCCTGAAGTCTATAACATTTTAAATCTCTAACTATGCGAATACAGAAATGTAATTTAGGTCTTCTTCTTATTCTCTTTCCTCCAATTTCTGCTTCTCATATGCCTCTAAGTAATCTAATTTCTGCTATCCTATAACTCCCTTTCCTTATTGATCTGCAAAGCATCCTTTGTTCTTCTACTTTTTGCAACAACCCTTTTACCTGCTAATCCGTGCCTGCTGACAGCTCTAAATTACGTTTAACATATCTTCCTTCCTTCCTTCCTTCCTTCCTTCCTCTGCTCCTTTTTATTCCTTCTTCTGCTTCCAATATGTCTCGAACTGGCCATTTATGTCACCAAAGGTTTCCTTCGATCCTATATTTCCCTTCTCTCCTTTCTTTTATTGATTTTCATATCGTCCTGTGTTCTCCTTCTTTTTACAATAACTCTTCTATCGGCAAGTCCGGATCTGTTGGCACCTTGAATTACCTTTAACTTCCTTCCTTTCATCCTTCTCTTCACTTCTGTTTCTGCTTCGAATATGTCTCTAACTAGCCATTCACGTGTCAGAAGGTGTCATACAATCCTATGCATCTTAGTCTTTACTGATTTCCGTAAAGCCCACTGTTGTCCTATTTTTGCAATAACTTCACTAAATCGGTCATTCCGAGCCCGTTGGCAGCCCCGAGTAACCTCTTAATTAACATCCGATCCTTTCGGTGAGGCTGTATTGGTTAGCGTGCTCATTTTTAGCTCTCATTAGTAATTTTGCCGGTGATTTGTTCGATATAGTAGCCTCAATGGTTTTTGTGGGATCTTAAGTGTGCTTTCATATTTAGTCTTGCGGTCACGGTTGCTTGGTACTGTATTATCGTTATGTTTCGTTCCGGTAGGTTATACGCTCGTTGGTTTGTTTCTTAGCAGTGGTTTCCAGGTTCTGTTTATCTTTAATCCATCTTCCTTGTTGAGATTATCCGGATATTGTGCAATTTCTAAGGCTTCTATCCTAGCTAAATTGTAATAGCCTGACGTGCGTACTAACATTTGCGTGTTTTTCGAAGAAGATCCTGTGTCCTTCCTTCCAGGAATGTTCTGCTAAAGCGAATTTTTTGGTTGGTGTAACCGCAAATGTCTTTCCTTGTTGAGTTTCGTCATGCCTACGCATACCTTGGAACAATCTCCGCAAGGAATCAAGTAGACTCCTGGTGTATGTAGTGGGTTTTTGGGGTTTCGTAGTAACTGGCTTATTTTCGTCGTCTGTGTGAAAATCAGCCTAATGGCACTCTTACGTAGTAACTTCGAAATCCGATCCGTTACGTTGTAGATATATGGGAAAGTTGTCGTTATCATGGTTGACTCCTCCTTGTTGGTGAGTTTATAGAAGTGAGTATATGTACCTAAAGTTTGATTAGTTTCTAACAACAGCGGTTGATAAGATTTATAGCGTTGAAAAGGTTTGAATTAATTGCAGTTTTGCACGCCGTTCCCACCACCTCCACCATTATGTTATTTTCTAATTGCAAATGCAGCTAAATTACTCATCATGAAAGTTATAAATTTATAGCTTAATATTTTCTTGGGATTATCGCTAGGTATATATTAAGTGAATTAGTAAGTATATTTTTTCGCAACATGTTCAATGT
The DNA here is from genome assembly GCF_000699045.2 of Agrilus planipennis. NCBI lineage: Eukaryota > Metazoa > Arthropoda > Insecta > Coleoptera > Buprestidae > Agrilus > Agrilus planipennis. The sequence continues at coordinate 6,601 of NW_020440007.1, forward strand.
CATTGATCTTATAGGTTAATAAAAGCCAAATAAAGTTTTGCTAAATTTATAGGTAAATAATTTCTAACATATTTTATATGGTTAAATGCCTATCAGTTGTTACTCGAAGTAAAATAGGGATAGTGTTTGTTGTATGAAAGCTCTAGGTCTGTAATATTGTTTACCTGCATTACTCTACTATGTTTCGAAATATCATATAGCAGGTATTTAAAGAATAATTCAGGAAGAGAGATAAAGTAATTTATTGCCAAAGTTAATTCTTTGTTTGAAAACTTTCCTGATAAACATCGTTTAACGGTGGCTGGAACATTTTTCTTCAATAACAGATTGTGAGCTTTCACGCTACAAAGTTGTTTCCGCTAACGGACTTGACGGGATAATAAAAATTTGTATTTCTATAGAACAACCATTTTTAATCATAATAACAGTATTTCTTCCCACAGGATTTTTTTTAACAGACTACTAATTTTAGTTGATAATGTTAGAAGAAAAATCCATTTCTTGTCTGCAAGGAAGTAGACTAATTTTTGATACTTTTCATGCCAAATTTTTAGGATTAAGTTTCCATTTATTGTTTCTATCCTTTGGTATGCTTTATTCACTTTCTCTAGCGATGTGCCCCTTCCAATGTCTTGTATGCGCGCTGGCAAAATCGTAGGTAGGGAGAAAAAAGCTCATTATACTCTCGACTCTTGTTCATTAAACATACTTTTTCATACAGTACCTGCCAAAAGTTTTGTTCAATCATGAATAGTAGTGCGAGTCGAAAACAAGCGTTAAAGCCTTTAATGTCTCTTCAAATATANGTATAACTTGGATTTGTCTATTTGAAACGACATCTTATTTAAACGTTAAACTTTGGCTAATGGAATCAACGGTAACACAAATGTTAACTTGCTTTACTATGCTTACAATACGTCTACTCGCTATAGTATCCAAACAAAACAATACACTAACGGAGAAAATTTAGACAAGTGAATAGCGCGCGGTAATTCCCCTAATCGGTTCTAAAGCGAGTGCCTAAACGTATGCATTATTTGCGGGAATTTTTAAAAATGCGTTTCGTTTACAAGCATAGACAATGTAAGGGTTGCCATTTGTGTAAAAAAGTAAATAACTACCGATGACGTAATCATCATCTAGACTCCCCTACCCCCCATGTCATCCAAAATAAGCAAAACAAATACCCCCCACCCCCCATAGTGCTTACGTAATACTTGAACGGCCCCTTATATCTATAGCGAAAAATATGGTTAACAGTCGAGTCAACATTTTCGTGGTGTACAGTATGAATTCAGTAAGGTCGCGCATGTGAAGGCCCATGAGATTTTAAACTAACTGTACATAATATAAGCTACGACTTTGTAAAATGTTCAAGTGCAAAATTTAACTTGAGAATGATACAGTGTAGCGAAACAATTGTGACTTTTTATATTTAATTTTCGAAATGTTTACTATTCATGTTCTCTGTATAGGTATATACAATGTTGCATAACGGATTTTCACCAAGTAAATGAAAATTCAATGACGCATATAGTGTATTGTTTCACTGCGTAATAAAGCGAATCGAAAAAGATGGAGAGAAAAAAGACGCTTTCGTACGATAGCAGGTGATAAAATCGATAAAGTCCTTCGTCCAAACGCTTCACGCCCTACAAGTGTGCTCGCACATCTAGACACCCTCCTCTCTTTTGCAAGGTTCATCATGTGGATAGACACATAATAAGCAAGTTAATTATAACCGGATTGTGCACAAGCTCGAGATAACATCATATTACTCTGTATTCGTAGCAAGATTACCTCGTTTAGTTTCGATATAACGGAACGTAACGTAACGTAACAGACGAGTCTGTGTTTTATACTTATTTTAATAGAAACACGTACAGTCCTTGCGTGTTAACGTGACACAAAAGCTATAAAAGTAGAACGATCGATGAAGACTGAGAAGGGGACAGTTAGAGTGCAGATAGACCAGGGAGTCCACACCGGCCAATAAAAATTATAATA
>NW_020440008.1:0-1550 GCF_000699045.2 Agrilus planipennis
TTCAGTTTAATTTTAATATTTTTTTTTAGTCGTTAGAGATAAATTTGCTTATCATTATTCAACCTATTTTATTTTATTATATTAGAAATTTCCATAATTTCAAATGCATAGAAGGTAGTCAAATATCTCTTGAATTTTCTTTTGCACACAATAATAGGCAGATTTGGTCCCAATGGTCAGGTTCTGCGAAGGTCTTCGACGGCAACCACCTTTGTTAATTTTATTATCGATACTCTTCAATTATACGCAGGTTACAGGAATTTCATAGCTCGAGGCCGAGTCATACCATGTTGGGATTTCCTTTACTGGTTTCTGGCTCGTATTCTTTTGTGCATACCAGATATTAATGGTGACACCAGAACAATTTTGATTTTGTCACATAATTTAGAGTTAGTTACGTTTTGTTCTTCTTCTTGTATATAGTCACGACAAACAGTTTCTTTACAGATACCTGTATACGTATCATCTAGATATTTAATTAGCACTTAAAAGTCGCAATAGTACATCTACATTCATTAAAAAAAGAGCGGGACACGTCGGGTCACACGGCTCACGCACCATAAGAATATGGAGATTTTTGTGTTACTTGCCCAAATGAGTTCTAGCGCTTCTAGAGACGAGAATAAATGAAACTCTCTAGCTAATCTATAAATTCGTAATTTTGAACTCAAATCACTGGAATAGAGTTATGATATTGAAACAGTTATCTTCAACTTTATTAGATAAATTTATGCCAATCTATTTTTTGAAGTTAAACTTGTTTACGCACGGTAGGGTATGTTCGTTTCATGCGAGATGCTATGTCACGAAATCATGCAACGGATGTCCCCTCCTCTACTCGGCCACGTAGTCGAATTCATAAGTGGGGATCGCTTGAGCCGTAAGCGCTTCAATGCAACGTTCGTTACAGGCAACTCCAGCATGTGTAGTGTAAAATTGAAATTCATAGTGTACAAATAATGCCATTAAACCAATGGGAAAGGTCTAGATGATGGCCCCCGAAAGAGGAGGTCTCCCTCACCACTGTACCATAAAAAGTTCGTGGCGGTCTCGCCCCCATAAAAAGTTATGGGGGTTCAAAGTTAATAAATATGCCAATTTTTATACTTTTCTAGGCATGTAAATATTTACCTATATAGTCATTCTTAAACAATATCCAAAAGTAAAACTAATGAAAATTACATATAAATATTGAGAAAGTTATATGAAACATTATTTAAATATCTTTATCACTAGGGTAGGCTAGGTTAGGTTAGGTTAGGTTATTGGGTTTTGTTCAAGTGACCACCCTCTTTCGATCCCCCACCTCCACCTGCTTGAAAATAATTTTTTTATTGAATTTTATTTGAATTATGGTGTATGAAAATTGTCAAAATAATCAACTTTCAACCCCCATAACGTTTTATGGGGGTGAGACCGCCGCAAATTTTTTATGGGGTTTTACTCAGGTGACCACCCTCTTTCGATCCCTCTTACCCCCACTATCATCTAACCCCCATAACTTTTTATGGGGGTGAGACCGCCACGAACTTTTTATGGTACAGTGGTGG